>NC_133335.1:145704302-145915470 GCF_042186555.1 Aquarana catesbeiana | reverse complement strand
AACCGGTCGAGACAATAATTCCACACACATGCTCTGTATAAATTCTGCGGGTTATCCTCGCTGTATGTAGTGTGGCATTTGTTTTTATGATTGTATGTTATATTGTTGTGTTGTATTTTGATACTTTCAATCATTAAAATTTATATTTATATTTTCCTAGAATGTGGTAACTGCAATATTATTATCGAGTACCGCAATAGTCCCAATTTTCAAATTATGGGGGTGCAGGTGTGAATAGGCATGACCTTCATACCTCTCTCCATTTCACACGGGGGGTCGGGATCTAGGGGTCCCCTTGTTAAAGGAGGCTTCCAGATTCCGATAAGCCCCCCGCCCGCAGACCCCCACAACCACCGGGCAAGGGTTGTGGGGATGAGGCCCTTGTCCCCATCAACATGGGGACATCCTCTTCATGTTGAGGGCATGTGGCCTGGTATGGTTCAGGAGGGGGGGTGCTCTCTCGTCCCCCCCCTCCAGGTTGCGTGCTCGGATAAGGGTCTGGTACGGATTATTAGGGGGACCCCATGCCATTTTTTTTACTTTTGGCACGGGGTTCCCCTTAATATCCATACCAGACCTGAAGGGCCTGGTATGGAATTTGGGAGGACCCCCACGCCATTTTTTTTTTTTTTTTATTTTGGTTTGGGGTTCCCCTTAATATTTCATACCAGACCCAAAGGGCCTCGTAATGCACTGTGGGGGATCCCAGGCCGTTTTTATCAACAAACTTTTATGTTTATTGTTGGGACCGACAATTCATTAATAGCCGGTGCTAGCGCTAGTACTTTTAACCACTTCAGCCCCGGAAGGATTTTCCTGACCAGAACACTTTTTGCGATTCGGCACTGCGTCATTTTAACTGACAATTGCGCGGTCATGCAACGTGGCTCTGAAACAAAATTGACATACTTTTGACATCCACAAATAGAGCTTTCTTTTGGTGGTATTTGATCACCTCTGCGATTTTTATTTTTTGCGCTATAAACAAAATAAGAGTGGCAATTTTGAAAAAAATCGCATTATTTTTTACTTTTTGATATAATAAATATCCCCCAAAACAATTTTTTTCCCCAGTTTAGGCCGATACGTATTCTTCTACATATTTTTGGTAAAAAAAAATCGCAATAAGCATTTATTGATTGGTTTGCGCAAAAGTTATAGCGTTTACAAAATAGGAGATAGTTTTATGGCATTTTTATTAATAATTTTTTTTTTTTTACTAGTAATGGAGGCGATTTTTGTCGGGACTGTGACATTATGGCAGATACATCGGACATTTTTGACACATTTTTGGGACCAATGTCATTTATACAGCAATCAGTGCTATAAAAATGCACTGATTCCTGTGTAAATGACACTGGCAGTGAAGGGGTTAACCACTAGGGGGCGGGGAGGGGTTAAGTATGTCCTAGGGGAGTGATTCTAACTGTAGGGGGGATGAGCTGTGTGTGTCACTACACTGATCTCTGCTCCCGATGACAGGGAGCAGAGAACAGTGACACTGTCACTAGGCAGAACGGGGAGATGCTGTTTACAACAACATCTCCCTGTTCGTCCTCTCCGTGAGGCGATCGTGGGTATCCCGGTGGCGATCGAGTATGCGGGACCCACAACCCGACTCATGGAGATCGTGGCAGGTGCGCGTGCGCACACGGCGGCAAATTCAAAGTAACGTACTGGTACATTACTTTGCGCACCCGTGCCATTCTGCCGACGTATATCTACAGGAGCCGGTCGGGAACCGTTTAAATGTCTTTTTTTTTTCCTTTGAAATGTCATTTTGCTGTCAGATTGTTCTAAACACAGGAAACATGCGCCACTTTACAGGCATACTATAGACACCCCCCAAGTATGAAATTTAAAGGAATATTACATTTTTATTGTTTCACTCAAATGCCCCGTACACACGGTCGGATTTTCCGACGGAAAATGTGTGATAGGACCTTGTTGTCGGAAATTCCGACCATGTGTAGGCTCCATCACACATTTTCCATCGGATTTTCCGACACACGCAAAGTTTGAGAGCAGGCTATAAAATTTTCTGACAACAAAATCCGTTGTCGGAATTTCCGATCGCGTGTACACAAATCCGACGCACAAAGTGCCACGCATGCTCAGAATAAATAGAGATGAAAGCTATTGGCTACTGCCCCGTTTATAGTCCCGACGTACATTTTTTACATCACCCCGTTCAGAACGATCGGATTTTCCGACAACTTTGTGTGACCGTGTGTATGCAAGACAAGTTTGAGCCAATATCCGTCGGAAAAAATCTTAGGATTTTGTTGTCGGAATGTCCGATCAATGTCCGACCGTGTGTATGGGGCATTAGCATTATTAAAATCACTGCTCCCGAAAAAACGTCTGTTTTTTAAATTTTTTTTTGCATTGATACATGTCCCCTGGGGCAGGACCTGAGTCTCCAAACACTTTTTATGGCAAAGAACTTGCATAAAAGCCTTGAGTGAGAACTTTGTATTTTGCAGGTTCGAGCCCCATTGACTTCCACTATTTCCAGCATATGTGATCTGACAGGCATTATTGGCGGCAATAGCGCTGCTTTCCATTTGCATTAGAGCTGACTTTCTGAGAGTTGAAGTCTTTCTGGCCTTTTTTGAGTGCTATTTTTTGGTACTGCAAGATAATTTTTTGGTGCTATAGTAAATGACCCCCATAGAGATGTTAGACTTAATGAAGTCTTCTCTAACACCCAGCCCTCTAATGTTTCAGATGATTTATCGACTTGCTTTAGAAAATTGGGGTACATTTGAAAAAATGTAAAAATGAAAATGTTATACAAACAAATCACCGAGTTGAAAAGTAAAATAGAACCCCTCCAAGAGTCACCAGACTTTTCTAAACTTTCTGGTGAATTAAAAAACAAAATGGTTAAATGGGATAAGGAGGTACAAGATAAGAAAAAGAATAAATACATCAGGGATTCTGGTAATTATTCTAGGGGAGAGGTTTTTAAGTGGCAATCTAAGGTGCACATTTCAGAATCTGTACCTAGTCATATCCCCACACAAGTAACTTCTAATAAACCACTTCCAGGTACCACAGTAATTTACTCCCAACCTCATAATTCTCAGGGAGCTATCCCTAGAGGCCATACACACTCTAATAATAGAGGGAGAGCCAGGGGAGATAAAGAGAGAGGAAATTAGTATCATTATCCACCCTCCCAAAATCAAGGGTATAGAGTAGACAATTGGGGTCCCCCGCGTCCATTTAGAGGAAGGAACCCTAGTAATGTGTCTAGTAGGGGCCACTACTCGTATAATGACCATAATCAACATTATGGAGAAAAAGACTACCAGTATGATAGAGCCCCGACATCCACCTATAATAGATTCACCCCCATTTTTAATGACGAAGCATATCAGGAAAGTGTTTTTTTAGGGAACTCTCAGCCCCAATGGCAAGAACCATGGAACCACACACCAACTGGAAACAAACAGGGGGGCAAAAGAAGGGAAAGAGAGGGAGAAGAGCTGGACAAAAAGCAAAAAAGGCAAAAGTTCCATTAGGAACAGGAATATCAGTGGGACAAATTTATCTGAGGACGAACTGAAGGTACTCGATAAGGGACTCAAGTTCGCCCCAGTATGTAATTTTAATAAATTCCAGACATACATTAGTCTACAGAAGTTCATCAGGACCTTGAACATTAAGAGATACTTTCTCTCTAAACCTGGTGAGAGACCTTTCCAAACAAGTGGTGGGGTCTCTTTTGGAATCCACTCAAACTTGGCAAACAAGTCGGTTTTCAATCCTCCAAAAAATGACCACAGACATATAGAAGTCTTTAAAACATGGTAACCAGTGGTTTGGAGGAAATGAAAATTAAAAAAGTGGGGGATCCATCATACCTTAAAAAAGGAATCAGTACTCTAGAAAAAAATAAAGATGTGGTCATCCGCCCCGCTGACAAGGGGGGCAGATTGGTGATTATGAGCAAATCTTATTATAGAGTGGAAATGGATCGATTATTATCTGATAGGAATACTTACCAAGTGTTAGGCAATGATCCTGTCTAATGTCCCATACACAGGAGCGGAATTCCGCTCAAGCTTGGCTTGCATACACACGGTCACACAAAAGTTTTCTGAACTTTCGATCGTCAAGAACGCGGTGACGTACAACACTACGACGAGCCGAGAAAATGAAGTTCAATGCTTCCGAGCATGCGTCGAATTGTTTCCGAGCATGCGTAGGAATTTTGCGCGTCTGAATTGGTACAGACGATCGGAATTTCCGATCGGAACTTTTCCCGACCAAAAAATAGAAATCCTACTCTCAATCTTTTGCTGGCAGGAATTCCGCCAGGAAAAGTCCGATGGAACATACAAACGGTGAGAATTTCCGACCAAAAGCTCACATCGGACTTTTGCTGGTGGAATTTCCGATCATGTGTAAGGGGCATTACAGTTCAAAAATCATTGATCTTATTAGGTAGAACGCAGGGAGTTCTTAAGAAGGAGGCTTTGTGCTTAGACCCTAGTGCCTGCAGGAGACCGATAGTGTATTTTTTACCTAAGATACATAAGGACTCTCGGTCTCCTCCAGGCAGGCCCATTGTTAATGGTATAGACTCGTTATAAGCACGTTTGGGTCAGTACATAGATTATTTTTTGAAGCCCTTAGTATCCACTACCACAGCCTATCTGAAGGATACTAAATACATCATTCAGATTGTGGAACATATCCCTTATAAGGAAAATAGTCTTCTGGTAACAACTGATGTTTAAACTCTGTCAAATGGGCTTTGGATAGGTCAGACTTACCTCCCTTACTCAAAGATTTTCTTATGAATTTTGTTTGGCTAGAAATTATTTCTGGCATGACGGAAAATTCTTTTTACAAACGCTTGGAGTGGCTATGGGCGCCCGTTTCGCACCGAGTGTCGCTAACATTTTTATGGCACTTTGGGAGGAGGAATTTGTCTTTGGTAGCAGACAGCTGGTCTGTTACCAAAGATATATAGACGATTTGATCAGGATATGGGAGGGGGATCTCATCAGCCTTCAGCTTTTTATGTCCAAGCTCAATGGTAATAATAGGAACATCCGTTTATCTTGGAATGCTGATGCCTTATGCATAGCTTTCCTTTATTTATTAATTTAGAAATTTTTAAACAAGGATGCTCTTTCAAAACCAGACATTATTTCAAACCGACCAACAGAAACCGGTACATACCGTTGGATAGCTGTCATCACCATTCCTGGTTATATAACATTCCAAGGGGCCAATTCATTCGCCTACGGCAAAATTGTACTCTTGATTCAGACTATTATGTGGAAGCCAATATACTGGCTGATTGTTTTCTCCAAAAGGGGTACACTAAGGAATATATAGCAGGTGATATTGACAGCATTGGAAATCTAGATCGAGTTACTTTAGTTGCAGCTTCTGATAAGAATAAGAAGAAAAAAGACAACTCTGAGTATGAAATCATTTTAGATTACAACATTCAAAACAAAAAATTTGAGAAGATCATCATGGGGCATTGGGATATTTTGAAAAAAGATTTAGTATTTTAGGTACAGTGTTACCCCCTTGCCCGAGATTTATTTACAGGAGACCACCAACTCTGAGGGATATGTTAGCCCTGAGTGTGGTGGATCCTCCTGTGATTAAAGAAAGTAGAATATTCTCTTTTATGTCTGGGTTTTATGCCTGCGGGAAGTACCCAGCATGTAGACAATGCAAACACAATCTTAAAAAGAGGAAGGAATTCATTGCCTCCGCTACTAATAAAAAATACCAGATAAAAAACCTCATTACGTGTGACACAGTGGGGGTGGTGTATATGTTACAGTGTGACTGCAGACTCCAGTATGTAGGGAGAACCTCCAGACCTATGGGAGTACGCATAGCCGAACACGTGAACAATATTAAAAGAGGTTTGAAAACACAGAATGTTTCCAAACACTTCAGAATTTTCCACAATAGGGATCCGAGATGCCTGAAATTCTGGGGTTTGGAAAAAGTAAATAAACATTGGAGAGGAAGAAATTACATAAGACAGTTGATCCAACATGAATCCCTGTGGATCCTTGAAATCCTGGTACCTAGGGGGTTAAATGTTGAATTTGATCTCAACTGCTTCATATCAGATAAGTAAGAGTAGATACGTCTCTTTTTCATTTCTTATTTTCTCTCATTTTTTACATTTTTTAATTTTCATACATTGTATTAATATAGTATCTGTAAAGAGATGGCCGTGGGTAATTCTATTAGTCTGTTTTTTATTATGCTGACCTTTTTAAAGATTGGGATCGATATTGATTCATCTTTTATGTTTGTTTAATGTTGAATATATCTTTTTATCTCCTATTATCTGGCGTCCCCATTAGGAAAGGCGACCGTTTTAGAAAGTAACTCTGACTTCCGGTTCTGCCACCTTTGCAGACACCAGCGGCCTATTTAAGCTTTTCCGGTGACTCACTAGCTCCACCCTCGCTGACGAAGTCCTGCTAGGATGTAACGCTATGTACGGGGGGGAGGAGCTTCTGCACGGACTTCACCCGCTGCCATCTCTCAGTGCTCAATCTGCGGATCTTGCAGTTTTTACTTGATGCCATTTTACTATATGCGTGTGTCAGCGCTAGCATTTTATGCCTTTACTGGTCTAATAAACTTACGGAGTACACTTAGAGCGTGTCCTTTTATCTTTTATACATACTTGGGACTGTCATTTTACCACATTACCTTTATACAGCTGGTTTGGAAGTTACCATTGCTGCAATCTATTGCTAGGGACTAGGGACCTCTTAGCTGCGCTGGATTACACTTACATCCCTGAGTGGTTAAATGTCATATGATCTTCTGTAGTATAGAGGTCCACCTGATCTGGTAAGCGCATTTAGCTTTCTGTGGTGGAGGATCTTGTCACAAATACATTACGGAAGAATTTATTTCACCTTTCTTCATGAGGGATCTTGCCTTCCATCTTCTTTTGGACGTTGTTGTTCCTTTTTATGTGGAATGGACATTTTTTCCTTAAATTTATTGCGCTGCACTAACCATTGTTTTGCAGATTTTTTATAGGCTTTGTGATTACCTATAGTGTTCAGCTTGCATTTACCTGTGCTCTTTTATTTGTTTGCGCTGATTGCCCTTTCTTTATACAACTCTTATGGAGTTGATCTTTGCCTGAGGCAAGAATACATTTTCCTGGGCTGTGTCTATGATCAGACCCAAGTACTCCAGCCTTTTTAGCAGTATTAAGGAAGATTTCTCTAGGTTGAGAATCCAACCCAAACTTTTCAGATAGTTGGTTGTGGTGCATGCGCTTTGCTCCAAACGAGCCACCGACTCGGTAATAGATCGTCTAGGTACGCTACAACTGTTATGCCCTGTGCCCTTAACCTGACTAAAAATGGGCAAAAAATAACAGGTAGTTGCCTGGATCAACCTTAATAGGTACTAATGAATATGAGGGGTAATAGCGAGTATGTACAAAACCTTCATCCAAACGGGCCCCATAGGATGCAGTTCTGGTTGCCCTATAGGCATACAAAAAAAACTAAGAATAAAGTTCCCTTAAGAGGGCTAAAACACAACACTGTGGTGTATACAAACTGGCTTTATTAGTACAAAAATTCACAACAACCAATTAAGCTAGAAAAGGGGGGGGGGGGACACAGATAAGTGGCTATCACAGACCAATTAAAAATGAGACAACGTTGTCAAATATTTAATTTTTTTTTTTTTTGGCTAGAGGTGGGGCCAGCACTTTTGTGAACTCCCAGGGTGCTGTGGCTAGCCCGAAGGGCAGGGCTACAAACCGAAAATGGTGCTGTTCTAACTCGAACCACAGAAACTTTTCGTGAGTGGGAAATATAGGAACATGCAGATATGCATCCCTGATGTCAATTGATGCCAGAAGTTCTCCTCCTAGAAGGATAGAAACTACTGACCTGATCGTCTCCATGCGAAAGGAGCAGATCTTCAGGAACTGATTTAGATTTTTTAGATCTAGAATGGGTCTGACATCTCCATTTTGGTTTTGGTACCATAAAAAGGTTTGAATAGAACCCCAAACCTTGTTCTTTTGCGGGGATCTGTATAATCACCCCTTGAGAAATTAATCGGTCTAGTGCCTGAAACAGAGATTGTCTTTTCTCTGGATCTTTGGGAACGCTTGACCTCAGGAAACAAAACGGTGGAAATTCTCGAAATTCCAGTTTGTACCCCAGTTTTACCATGGAGATGACCCATCTGTCCTAAATTTCTTCTTTCCAGACTTCTGAAAACTGCAGAAGTCTTCCCCCCACCTTGGTGATGAGGCTTTAAGATTCTGCTTTGCAGGTTTCCAATCCCAGGACTTCTTTTGAGCCTGGGTCTGACTCTGAGATTTTCCTCTAGAGTCTGACGGCGGAGGCCGTCGCCACTGCCTGGAGGCGGAAGCCCCTGGCGTAGGGAAAAGAGCCCATTTAAATGAAGGGCATTTATACTTTCTTTTGACTGACACAAGAGTACTTTTCCCATTAGAAATTGTTTGGATATATTTGTCTGATTCTTCTCCAAATAGTCGCTCTCCATGAAAAGGGAACCCAGTAAGGAGGTTTTTACATGGTGCTTCAGCTGAACAATTTTTTAACCACAGGATTCTACACATATGCACAAGCATAAGCGTAAGGCGGGATGCCTGGTGAATAGAATCTTTAATGGCATCTATGGCAAAGCATAATGCTTTTGGCAGTTCAGCCAATTCCCGAGCTTGTTGTGCAGGAAGCTCTCTAAAGGCCTGTTTAAATTGGTCCTTTAAGGATTGACAGACGCCTATTGCAGCGACTGCAGGCTGAGTAACAGCACCTGCCATGGAAAAAGTAGATTTCAACAGGTATTTTAACTTTTTATCTGTTGGATTCTTAAGCATTTGTGCATTGTCTACAAGAAAAGTTAGGCCTTTATTCACATTGGAAATTGCAGCGTCAACTGCTGGTACTTTCCATCTTTTTGAGAATTTCTCCTCCAGGGGATAGAGAATTGAAATCTCTTAGGAGGGAGAAAATGCTTATCCGGGTGATCCCATTCAGCAAAAATAAACTGTTCTAGTAATGCATGTGCAGGAAACGCATGCGAAAGGTTGAGAAGGTTTTAAGGAACCCTAGGAAGAAACCGAGCTTTCAGAAGACTCCGTTAGGGGTAGCATGAAAGTGGAGCGAATCATCTCCGTAAGAGAATGTATCAGTAATTTCTCAGATTGAGAGGCTGAAAAAGGTTCATCTACCGTCGTTTCCTCCGCAGAGGAATCATCGGTTTGTTTTTCCTCCTGATCGACTGAGGGTAACGCCTCATCCTGTGCCCACTGTTCCCCTTGCAAACGTTCTGAAGTGGAGGAGGGGGATCTAGCACGCTTCCTATCCATTTGAATGGAGGATGCGATTAAAGCCGCTAATCTTTCTTCCAGACCCTGCAGGGAGGAGGAAATGACATCTTCAGTCACATATACAGGGGCTGATGTGAGATGTGAGACGCAGTTGTACCATCAATTTGTTCCAATGGCTCACCCTGGGCTGCCATAACTGGTAATTCAGGTGAGGATGACAGCATGAAAATGCAACTCGAGATCCTAACGCCTGGGGGTGAAACCTTTACTTTTTTGGTTTTTGTGGTGTCTTTTTTAGTAGGCATAGTCCTAAGTACAAAAACAGAGGCACTATTCAAATTGCACTTAATAGCTGAAAATAGTCATGACATTTAAAGGCGCTATAAAATTCAGCCTAGTGCTGGGAAAAAGGTGTCCTCCTTGTATCAGAAATGCCAGTTTGCAACCCTCATGTGTCCCACAGCTCCTGTGTCCCTGTGTTGCAGGCTGTTTATTTTCTCCTCGTCAGCCGAGGAGAGACTGTCATACCTATAGTTTTATCTGTTTTGCCTTCCGTGCGTTCTCGTGGACGTTCATGGCACCGTGCTTAGGCCCCGCCCCCTCCGAGAAAAATTCCGCCCCCTTTTTACATTTAAAATGTTCCTATGCTTGTGCTTTCTTAAGGCTCTGTGTCCCATGATGTACGATAAAGAAAGTGGTGCACTGCTTCTGGTGGCAGGCTGCAGATGGCAAATGACAAGCTGCATCTAGTGGCAGGGGACGGTGGCATGCTGCATCTAGTGGCAGGCTACGGGTGTCCAGTAGCACACTGCATCTGGTGGCAGGCTATGGGTGGCAAGTGGCACACTGCATCTGGTGGCAGGCTATGGGTGGCGAGTGGCACACTGCATCTGGTGGCAGGCTACAGGTTGAAAGTGACACACTCTATCTGGTGGCAGGCTATGGGTGGAAAGTGGCACACTGCATCTGGTGGCAGGCTGTGGGTAAGAAGTGACACTGCGTCTGGTGGCAGGCTGTGGGTGGCATGTGGCACACTCGATCTGGTGGCAGGCTATGGGTGGCAAGTAGCACACTGCATCTGGTGGCAGGCTATGGGTGGAAAGTTGCCCACTGCATCTGGTGGCAGGCTACAGGTGGAAAGTGGCACACTGCATTTGGTGGCAGGCTGCAGATGGAAAATGACAAGCTGCATCTAGTGGCAGGCGACGGTGGTACGCTGCATCTGGTGGAAGGCTACGGATGGCTAGTAGCACACTGCATCTGGTGGCAGGCTACGGGTGGCCAGTGGCTCACTGCATCTGGTGGCAGGCTATGGGTGGCAAGTGGCACACTGCATCTGGTGGCAGGCTATGGGTGGAATGTGGCACACTGCATCTGGTGGCAGGCTATGGGTGGAAAATGGCACACTGCATCTGGTGGCAGGCTATGGGTGGAAAGTGGCACACTGCATCTGGTGGCAGGCTGCGGGTAGGAAGTGACACTGCATCTGGTGGCAAGCTGTGGGTGGCAAGTGGTACACTCGATCTGGTGGAAGGCTATGGGTGGCAAGTAGCACACTGCATCTAGTGGCACGCTATGGGTGGAAAGTTGCCCACTGCATCTGGTGGCAGGCTACGGGTGGAAAGTGGCACACTGCATTTGGTGGCAGGCTGCAGATGGCAAATGACAAGCTGCATCTAGTGGCAGGCGACGGTGGTACGCTGCATCTGATGGAAGGCTATGGATGGCTAGTAGCACACTGCATCTGGTGGCAGGCTATGGGTGGCCAGTGGCTCACTGCATCTGGTGGCAGGCTATGGGTGGCAAGTGGCACACTGCATCTTGTGGCAGGCTACGGGTGGAATGTGACACACTGCATCTGGTGGCAGGCTATGGGTGGAAAGTGGCACACTGCATCTGGTGGCAAGCTATGGGTTGAAAGTGGCACACGGCATTTGGTGGCAGGCTGCGGGTAGGAAGTGACACTGCGTCTGGTGGCAGGCTGTGGGTGGCAAGTGGCACACTCGATCTGGTGGCAGGCTATGGGTGGCAAATAGCACACTGCATCTAGTGGCAGGCTACGGGTGGAAAGTGGCCCACTGCATCTTGTGGCAGGCTATGGGTGGAAAGTGGCACACTGCATCTGGTGGCAGGCTATGGGTGGAAAGTGGCACACTGCATCTGGTGGCAGGCTGTGGGTAGGAAGTGACACTGCGTCTGGTGACAGGCTGTGGGTGACAAGTGGCACACTCAATCTTTGGCAGGCTATGGGTGGCAAATGGCACCCTGCATCTAGTGGCAGGCTACGGGTGGAAAGTGGCCCACTGCATCTGGTGGCAGGCTGCAGATGGCAAATGACAAGCTGCATCTAGTGGCAGGCGACGGTGGTACGCTGCATCTGGTGGAAGGCTATGGATGGCCAGTAGCACACTGCATCTGGTGGCAGGCTACGGGTGGCAAGTGGCTCACTGCATCTGGTGGCGGGCTATGGGTGGCAAGTGGCACACTGCATCTTGTGGCAGGCTATGAGTGGAAAGTGTCACACTGCATCTGGTGGCAGGCTATGGGTGGAAAGTGGCACACTGCATCTGGTGGCAGGCTATGGGTGGAAAGTGGCACACTGCATCTGGTGGCAGGCTGCGGGTAGGAAGCGACACTGCATCTGGTGGCAGGCTGTGGGTGGCAAGTGGCACACTCAGTCTGGTGGCAGGCTATGGGTGGCAAGTGGCACACTGCATCTAGTGACAGGCTATGGGTGGAAAGTGGCCCACTGCATCTGGTGGCAGGCTACGGGTGGAAAGTGACACACTGCATCTGGTGGCAGGCTGTGGATGGCAAATGGCAAGCTGCATCCAGTGGCAGGCGACGGTGGTACGCAGCATCTGGTGGAAGGCTATGGGTGGCTAGTAGCACACTGCATCTGGTGGCAGGCTACGGGTGGCAAGTGGCTCACAGGATCTGGTGGCAGGCTGCGGGTAGGAAGTGCCACTGTGTCTGGTGGCAGGCTGTGGGTGGCAAGTGGCACACTTGATCTTGTGGCAGGCTATGGGTGGCAAATGGCACACTGCATCTAGTGGCAGGCTATGGGTGGAAAGTGGCCCACTGCATCTGGTGGCAGGCTGCAGATGGCAAATGACAAGCTGCATCTAGTGACAGGCGACGGTGGTACGCTACATCTGGTGGAAGGCTACGGATGGCCAGTAGCACACTGCATCTGGTGGCAGGCTACGGGTGGCCAGTGGCTCACTGCATCTGGTGGCAGGCAATGGGTGGCAAGCGGCACACTGCATCTGGTGACAGGCTATGAGTGGAAAGTGTCACACTGTATCTGGTGGCAGGCTATGGGTGGAAAGTGGCACACTGCATCTGGTGGCAGGCTATGGGTGGAAAGTGGCAGGCTGCAGGTAGGAAGCGACACTGCATCTGGTGGCAGGCTGTGGGTGGCAAGTGGCACACTCGATCTGGTGGCAGGCTATGGGTGGCAAGTGGCACACTGCATCTAGTGGCAGGCTACAGGTGGAAAGTGGCCCACTGCATCTGGTGGCAGGCTACGGGTGGAAAGTGACACACTGCATCTGGTGGCAGGCTGTGGATGGCAAATGGCAAGCTGCATCTAGTGGCAGGCGACGGTGGCACGCTGCATCTGGTGGCAGGCTACAGGTGGCAAATGGCTCACTGCATCTGGTAGCAGGCTATGGGTGGCAAGTGGCTCACTGCATCTGGTAGCAGGCTATGGGTGGCAAGTGGCACACTGTATCTGGTGGCAGGCTATGGGTGGAAAGTGGCACACAACATCTGGTGGCAGGCTGCGGGTAGGAAGTGACATCGCGTCTGGCAGGCTGTGGGTGGCAAGTGGCACACTCCACCTGGTGGCAGGCTATGGGTGGAAAGTGGCACATTGCATCTAGTGGCAGGCTGCGGGTAGAAAGTGACACTGTGTCTGGTGGTAGGCTGCGGGTAGGAAGTGACACTGTCTGGTGGTAGGCTGCGGGTAGGAAGTGACACTGCTTCTGGTGGTAGGCTGCGGGTAGGAAGTGACACTGCGTCTGACAGGCTGCGGTTGGCAAGTGGCACACTCCATCTGGTGGCAGGCTATGGGTGGAAAGTGGCACATTGCATCTGGTGGTAGGCTGCGGGTAGGAAGTGACACTGTCTGGTGGTAGGCTGCGGGTAGGAAGTGACACTGTGTCTGGTGGTAGGCTGCGGGTAGGAAGTGACACTGCGTCTGGTGGTAGGCTGCGGGTAGGAAGTGACACTGTGTCTGGTGGTAGGCTGCGGGTAGGAAGTGACACTGTGTCTGGTGGTAGGCTGCGGGTAGGAAGTGACACTGTGTCTGGTGGTAGGCTGCGGGTAGGAAGTGACACTGTGTCTGGTGGTAGGCTGCGGGTAGGAAGTGACACTGCATCTGGTGGTAGGCTGCGGGTAGGAAGTGACACCGCGTCTGGTGGTAGGCTGCAGGTAGGAAGTGACACTGCATCTGGTGGTAGGCTGCGGGTAGGAAGTGACACTGCGTCTGGTGGTAGGCTGCGGGTAGGAAGTGACACTGTCTGGTGGTAGGCTGCTGGTAGGAAGTGACACTGCGTCTGGTGGTAGGCTGCGGGTAGGAAGTGACACTGCGTCTGGTGGCAGTCTGCAGGTGGCAAGTGGCACACTGCATCTGGTGGCAGACAATGGTGGCACGCTGCATCTGGTGGCAAGTGACAAGCTCAGAGTTCCCACTGATTCTCAAATATGGTGAATTGATTTTTTTCATTATATATTATAATGTAATAATAGAAATATTATTTAATCTTCCTAACACCATATCAAGAATGGTGTCAGGACGATCTAAGTGTTAACACCAGCCATTTGCCCGATAAATCACCGCCAAATTCCCAGTCAACCCTGAGACTACATCCCACCACTTCATCTTTTCTTGGGAAGGGGAGGTGTCCCTGAATGGCAGTGTGGAAACATGGTCACCCTTCTCGTGGCACTGCAGTATTTATAAACATATTATACATTAAGGACAATTCTTCTATATCAGGGATATTTCTTCTATAGCAGCGACAATCACAGGTTATGAAGAGCAGCTGCTACCAAACGTGTGGCTGCTGACAGGGGAACACATGGGATCATCAGGGACAAAGAGGAAGTAAACAAGCAGCCAATGGCTCTCATCCGTGCCTCTTATTGGCCGTACAGAATGCGGTTCCGCGATGTCATTGGCCTTTGGTGAGCCCGCCTTCTTTCAATCAACTCAGTAGACAGCGCGCTAGAAGAGACGTCACTTCCGGAGCTGAGCCGCACGAGCTGGTGTGAGAGAAGGTGGTTTGTGAGCTGTACATCATGTCCTCCTTGCTGAAAGTGGATCAGGAGCTGAAGAAGAAGGTGAGCGGCGGGGTGACGGCTCTCCGGGACCGCTACCACCGGACTTGTGTCAGCAGTTTTGTGTTAGGGGCCCTTTGTGGGTGGCTGGGGCCCTGTTATCCGGGGAGGGGGATCTCGTCTCATGATGACACAGCCTAATAATACAGACTGGCCTTTGCCGAGGTGTAAATTGAGCTCAGTGCTTCCACTTCTTTCCCTGTGGTGGGCTCCGTGCTGAGCGGATTGTATCCTCAAGTTGGAGCTGATGGGGGAGACTAGTCTGGGTCACTATGGAAGCCTTGTGTGCTGGCTGGAAAATCATTTTGCTTTATTCAAGACAAAAGTAAAGTGACAATCTCAGCTAACAAGTTTGTATGTGTACATTTTTACATGTCACCTTATAAGTATCCAGGAAAATCTCCTCCAATAAAAAAGCTGTACTTTGAGCTTCTGCGACTTGGGTATTATGTCATCAGTCTGCCTGAGGCGGCAGTGGGCATGTCCCCCTCCCACATTGATGTCCGCCTGAGGCGGCAGCGGGCATGTCCTCCTCCCACATTGATGTCCGCCTGAGGCGGCAGCGGGCATGTCCTCCTCCCACATTGATGTCCGCCTGAGGCGGCAGCGGGCATGTCCTCCTCCCACATTGATGTCCGCCTGAGGCGGCAGCGGGCATGTCCCCCTCCCACATTGATGTCCGCCTGAGGCGGCAGCGGGCATGTCCCCCTCCCACATTGATGTCCGCCTGAGGCGGCAGCGGGCATGTCCTCCTCCCACATTGATGTCCGCCTGAGGCGGCAGCGGGCATGTCCTCCTCCCACATTGATGTCCGCCTGAGGCGGCAGCGGGCATGTCCTCCTCCCACATTGATGTCTGCCTGAGGCGGCAGCGGGCATGTCCCCCTCCCACATTGATGTCTGCCTGAGGCGGCAGCGGGCATGTCCCCCTCCCACATTGATGTCTGCCTGAGGCGGCAGCGGGCATGTCCTCCTCCCACATTGATGTCCGCCTGAGGCGGCAGCGGGCATGTGTTCCTCCCACATTGATGTCATCAGTCTAGCTGAGTTAGGAGGGGGGCATGTCCTCTTCCTCAATGGCGTCATTGGCCTGGCTGAGTTTGGAGGGAGGCATGTCCTCTTTCTCCAAAATGTCAGTCTGGCAGAGGCAGGAGTGCGCATGTCCTCTCCCTCAATGAGTATACTACATCATTGCAGCAAGTCACGAGGGGGGTGGATGACACCTGTGAACACAGCCAAGTACTGCTCAGATCCCTGGACTTGTCTTTGTCAACCCCGATCTGGCATCTCAGTCCAAGAAGTAGATTTGAACTCTGATGCCTAAACAAAGATGTTGCTGGCCATCTGGAGAGACCCAAATAAAGGCACCATCAGCGGGTAGAGTACTGACATTTTTGAAAGTGTTATATTGGCACATTACTTAAAGTGGTACTTCACTGAAATAGTAAAGTATCACTGGTCTACTTCCTCCCCTAAGCTTCTAACTGATTTTTTTTTTTTTTTTTGCGGGGGGGATATTGATTTTTATCTGTACCCACTCCCACAGTGCTCACATAGGCAAGGATGAGGCTGCGTGCCCCGCCCCCTTCTGTGTCCTAGAGAGAGATATATATATATATATATATATATATATATATATATATATATATATATATATATATATATATATATATATATATATATATATATATATATATATATATATATATATCTATATTTCTCTATTACTTTTTTTCCCTTCAACCTGCTAGTTGGGGGGGGGGGGGGGGGAATAACAATTAAAGTATGAGCTGCCTAATACCAGAGAAATAGGGTAAGGTGGGGGAAGATGTGGAGGAGAATGATGTGAATTTTCATTTTAACATGTACTTGGCCTGAAAAATATGTGAAACTATGTGTGTAAAAAGGAAAACATTGGAGGATTCTGATGTGTATGGGTGACAAGAATGTTTCTCTCATCTGACACTTAAAGGGAACCTGCCTGTTTGGAACAAGGTGCCATTGCTGGCTTTGAATGTGAAGGCTCTGGGGTGTTACCCTTTAACTCTGTTAAATATATTAATAAGGTATATCAGATGATTGGCACCACAGTCCAAGATAGAACAAAGAACTGGATAGTGGGACTTTAAAGGTGCCAAGTCCTCCTTGTGGAATAATACTGACAAATTGATGTAAAATGTATTGAAATTTATTATAAAAGTCTATAACAAAATAGACGTAGTAGCAAAAAAATCTCCAAACAGCAATAGTATATGTTATCAGTACATCCCCCTAAATGAAGATGGGCTAATATCTATAGTTTTGCAGAGATGCAGCCATGGACATCCATGACATGCATCAATGCTAATACAAGAGAGAGCGCCACATGACGCGTTTCGCTTGACCGCTTCTTCAGGGGTTCTCTTAGAGGAAAGGTGAATGCACTGTAGTTGCTGTAAAAAAATAAAAATATATGCCAATAATATTGATAAAAATTTAAAAAAGAAAACTCACTTCAAAATGTATATTTTTAGATTGTTTCAAAGCAGTAAAACACATTAAAGCAAGAAAAATACTAAGAAGCCCCAAAACTGAGGCACTGAAATTCTCCATCAGTACGTTGTAAGATGTGCTACTATGTCTATTTTGTTAGACTTTTATAAAAAATTTCAATACATTTTAAATCACTCTGTCATACTTGATTTGATTGTAGCCGTATTAGTGAATCATTCTGAATCATGTACTAAATCACTCTGTCAGTATTCCACAAGGAGGACTTGACACCTTTTTAAAGTCCCGCTATCCAATTGTTCTTTAACTCTGTTAGACAATCTATGCCTAAACCATTTTGACCCCCAGAGTTCAGTTTGTTTGATTAGTGTGATCACTTTGTACCATACACTGGCCCGCTTTGAAGGGGTGGGCTTGAGCTCTGTTCAGTTGGACTTGGGCACATACCGGTAATTGATCTCTGTGAGGCAGAGGTGACAATGTAAGCATGTTGGAGCCCAACAGTGTGAGCACAGGCCAGAGGGGAAATGAGGGCTGTGCTCAGGCACAGTACAAGGCTTTGTGTAAGTACACAGATTTCTGCTCACTTCCTGTTCTGCTTAGTGAGGCACTCACCAGGAATAATCATGTAGCTGAAAAGTGCACTGATACCATTTATGCATGGTCCTGTCTAGAGTCGAGACCCTTATTTTATATGCTGAACAGGTAGCTTTTAAAGGGTCAGTTCATCCAAACTTTATTTTGGATAAGTGCTTGTGTGGTAATGACACACCACTTTTATATATGTTCTAAAAAGTCTGGTGGCATCCCTGAAACTGTGTGTGTTTCTTTCTAGTTCCACCCACCAGCAAGACTATTAAAAGGACAGGGATAACTTTTTTTTTTTTTTTTTTTTTTTTTTTGTATTGGTAATTGTTACTTTACAGAAATTGCATTAAAGGATACTTGAGATGAATATGAGGATTGGCTTTTAAGTTCTTTAGCTCACTACAACAGAGTCCTGAAGCAATAGTTTGCCCAAATTTCCACATAATACTTTTGAAGGTCATCACACTTTTTTCCAAGCAGTGGTGCAATGCGTTATTTTTTTTTTTTTTTGTTTGTTTTTTTTTGTGTGTTGTGTTTGGGGGTTCCCCCCCCCCCCCTCCCCCCCCCCCCCCTAAACAAAATAATTTTTCAAGTTTATAAAAAGAGGCTGCCAGAGATTCTAAAAAATGTCATCGTCTGTCCCAAAATGCAGAGCAGACTTTTTTTTTTTTTATTATTATTTCCAATATTTTTTATTGTGTTTTCATAAAGAAGGGTTCAGACAGAAACTGCGGTGGTATACTCTGCATACAGTAGAACGTATAATAAAGGATTATTAACAGTACTAGTCTTATGGTAGTGATAGTATAGGGTACCAGATTCTCCGCATTTCCTCCAGCATAGGGCCGTTTGGGTTGGGTAGAACTTGGAAAGTTTGAACGGGGCGAGGTACCAACAGTGTACTACCTTTTTGGAAATGTTCCCAGTGGTTTACACATCTTGATGAAGTGGAGAAAGTTTTCTTCCAACTGGGATCTGGGAAAGTCCCCCCCCCCCCCCCCTCCCCCTAATATTTCTTCCCATTTGATAATAGTAGTGGTCTTGGGCATGGTAGATATTATAAAATAAGGAGATTCTCTTTAGGCTTAAGAATTTTTGAGTCTGGTCCCTTAGGTGAAGACATAAATGGGATCTCTGAAAAATAGTAGGTGACGCTACGCTATCTATCTAAGTGAAAAAGTGGCCCTAGTATTAAGGTCCAGTAAATGGATGCCACAGTTATAAAAAAAAAAAAAAAAATACCGTATTTATCGGCGTATAACACGCACTTTTTTCCCCTTAAAATCAGGGGAAAATCGCGGGTGCGTGTTATACGCCGATCCCCTGCGATCCAGAACGAAAAAATCGCTGACCGCGATTTGAAAATGGCGCCGCCGGCGCCGAAATACACAGTGCCGGTCCTCGGCTCTTCTCGGCGGCTTTCGGTTTCACTCGAGCTCCGCTCACCGTCCGAGTGGAACCGAAAGTAAACGAGAGCCGCCGAGAAGAGCCGAGGACCGGCTCTGTGTATTTCGGCGCCGGCGGCGCCATTTTCAAATCGCGGTTGGCGATTTTGAAGCTCAGAGGCTTCAGCAAGGCTGGACTGGGGCAAGGCTGGACAGGGGCAAGGCTGGACTGGACACTGGGCAAGGCTGCACTGGGCAAGGCTGCACTGGGCAAGGCTGCACTGGCAAGGCTGCACTGTCAAGGCTGCAATGATGGGCATTTAAATGTAAGTTTTTTTCCCTTCAACTTCCCTCCTAAATTGAGGTGCGTGTTATACGCCGATAAATACGGTATATAAAAAAGTTGTAGTATATAGAACTGTGTATGTGTGTAAGAAGAATTGCTGCCTCTACATAATACTACCACCTAGGTGGAGTATATGAATGAAGGATGAAGTGTAGAAATGGCACTATTCTACTCTTAATATAGTATGATGAAAAAGAAGTGCCTAACAATTTAACTGTACCTTTGGCTTAACACTAGTCCCTGTACAGAAATATTAAGAAGTCAAAATAAGAATAAACAGCATTTTTTCCAATGGAAAGAAAACGTGAAACTGTGAAAGCCGGTGTTCTACCCTCTGCCTTATTGGGTCAGGCAACTAGGCTAAAAAAGGTTTATGTAGTGGTGTTACTGTCCCTGGAGAATATGGTAAACTTCAGATTTCAAACCAACTTTGAAATCCAGAGGATTTGGTGTAAAATGTTACACCCCCTGCCTGTCACAAAGCAAGTGAAATATGTGCAAGTGGTATAATTTAATATTCCTAGTAATAAACTGATAAAAACGTATGCAAAAAAACACAAAATGGATAGGTGTGTTACACCCTCTGGTGGGTGTCAGAATGATGAATTGATCAACAATCATGCAACAAAAATATAATGAAACAAAACTAAAATGGACTGGGAGTGTTACACCCTCTGGGAATAGAGGGTGTTTAAAGAAAACTATTTGCAAGCAAAATACGTGTTTGATCCTCTGTATCAGAATTCAAACCATAAACATATAACCACAAATATAAATAGTGAATATTCCATGGTAAACAATTGAATATAAAAAATTTTGAAAAAATAGTCCAACTGTTTTAAAAGATATACAGTTTCATTGATTAAAGTGACTTTGTGCTTCAAACTGTGTTCAGTGACTGTTCAGGTTTAGTGCTGATTATTTTCTCTCAGGTGACAATAGTGCCAAGTGACTTCCGTGCTGGTAATGTATTGCACTCACCAGATAGCATTACCCTCCCAAGGGTATTAGACATTCACAGTTTTAGCCACTGTGTAGCTCTCTGGGGCGTGCTGGATGGTCTGCATGTCCAAAGCTGGCTTTCTCCCAAGTTGTCACATGCAGGAGAGAGGAATGCCCATAGCGTGATATTGTTTTATGAAAGCCTTTATAATAAAAATATGTAGATATATACTGACATTGAGTCAGAATTTTACATGCAGCAGTGAGATAGAATAAAAATGGAGCCAGCGCTGTATACAAACAATCACCACTCTGACCAGAAGTGATGCAAAGACGTAGGGTACCCTATGTCTTTGCATCACTTCCAGTCAGAGCGGGTTCATATTTACAAGTACAAACCTAGTGTACCTCCCACATTCACTTCCATGCCAAGGATTCAGGGGAAATGTAGGCTGATTACAATTTAGAGAGAGAAGAGGATATGATGCAATCCCTGTTCTAACACCTCCTTGCCAGAATACAGGCTGCATTTTTTTTTTTCTTTTTAATCGCAGAGCTTACTTCCTGAAATTTCAATCAGTCATATCCCTTAAACGGTAAGAAATTTCACAAATGTAATAGCTGTTTAGGGTTTTGTGTGTGAGTTGGGGAGGGGGGGGGGTAATAATGGGTGGATTTTTTGATAACCCCGGAGTTCTGCTTTAAAGAGAAATTACAGGTGAACCAAGCAGCTTAATTTTGAGAATTTATTACACGTTTATTTTGTGTAATTCCCAAAATTAGGCTGCTTAGTCCGCCTGTAACTTTTCTTTAAAGGGGCCCTCTCATCCCCTTCATTTCTATTTTTGATCCTGTCTATTCAGTTACGGACTTATTTTCCCTTTGTGCACT
Organism: Aquarana catesbeiana; assembly: GCF_042186555.1. Classification (NCBI taxonomy): domain Eukaryota; kingdom Metazoa; phylum Chordata; class Amphibia; order Anura; family Ranidae; genus Aquarana; species Aquarana catesbeiana. The sequence continues at coordinate 145,894,143 of NC_133335.1, read as the reverse complement.
ATCCTGAGGTATTCCCAGTGGACCCTGTCGAACGCCTTCTCCGCATCCAAAGAGAGGAGCAGAGAAGGCGTCCGAGAGGTCCCTGCCTGAGAGACCAAATTGAGACGCCCTGTTCCGTCTGGGGCTTGGCAACCTGGGTCAAATCCCACTTGGTCGGGGTGGATAAGATATGGCAGAATTTTTTTGTAGTCTAAGTGCTAAAAGTTTAGCAAATATCTTGACATCTGTGTTCAGTAGAGATATGGGCCTGTAGTTTGCAGGGCAGGTGGGGTTTTGGTATAGTTAAAATCACAGCTCTTAATCACTTACAGACCAGAATATTTGCCCACTTGATGACCAGGCCATTTTTTGCGATACGGCACTGCGTCACAAAAAATTAACGGACAATTGCGTGGTCGTGCGACGTTGTACCCAAACAAAATTGACAGGGTTTTTTCTCCCTCTCCCCCAAATGGCTTTCTCTTGGTGGTATTTGATCACCTCTGCGGTTTTAAATTTTTGCTCTATAAACAATTTTGAAACCATTTTGAAGAAAAAAATATATCTTTTTTGCTATGTTGCCAAAAAATGTTTTTAAAGAAAACAAAAATTCTTCATCAGTTTAGGCCAACATGTATTCTTCTACATATTTTTGGTAAGAAAAAACAACACAATAAGCGTATATTGATTGGTTTGCGCAAAAGTTAGTGTATACAAACTATGGGAAAGATTTTATGGAATTTTTTTTTTTTATTAGTAATGGTGGTGATCTGTGATTATATATACGGAAGGGGTTAAATGTGTTCCCTCGTGAGTTTCTTACTGGGGGGGGGTTACTGACTGGGGGAGGAGTCATATCGATGTTCTTAATTACTACAAACAGCAGATGTCTCTTCTCCCCTGTCAGAACAGGGATTTGTGTTTACACACACAAATCCCTGTTCTGGCTCTTGTGCCCACAATCGTGGGTGGCCGGCGGCCTGCTCTGGCTCTTAAAGGGGCCGACGTATCGGTAAGTCGTTTTGCGGTAACGAACCACTTTGCCGATGTAAATGTGTGACCAACTGCAGATATGGGGCAGTTTCAGTGGAGAGATATTTGTAGTAGACAAAGGGGGGGGGTTGGGAACTTTGAATGAGGCAAGTATCAAAGAAAGGAGTAAAAATATAAATACATTTATTGCATAAATTCATGTCGTCGTACAGTATATACGGTACATGGAACCCATAAGGAGGCTGACTCCATTGTAGGCAGCAAAGTACATCACCCAGGCCAAAGACATTTTCCCTTTTTTTTTTTACCCCCCCCCCTTTTTTTTTTTTCTTTTTTTTTTCCTCTTCTTTTTACCCCCCCCCCCTTTTTTTTTTTTTTTTTTTTTTTTTTTTTAATATATGTGCATGTGCATCTCCCCCTCACACATTTATATATGTACATATCTCCCCTCCCCCCCTCCCCCCACTTACCCTGAAATACTAAAATCCATCAGTGTTTATTTCCATATTCTCTGTAATCATAGTCCCAGGATCAATTTATAATTTATTAATTAAATTTACATTGTTTTATTCCATATTGCACGCCAGACGGTGCAGACTACAACTATTAATCCCCTATCCTTGACAGTCATCTCCCACTCTCTATACATAACATCTTATGGCAGTCTATTGTATTTACTGTATATTTATTTATATTTATTTGATCTATTTTATTGCACTGTACCTTATGATTTATTTCCTCATGATGTTTTAAATGCTTGTTCCTGAATTTATCTTACCTTATCTGGTTTTATTCACAATGTTTTGTCTTAATTGGAGCCCTGTTGTAAAATTATATACATATATTCTCCCTTGTATTTATTTTTTCTGCACTATGTCATTGTAAGGTCCTTTTTGTTTTTATCCCCCCTGCCATCTAATGCCGCCCATTACCTATTTTTTATGCAAATCACGGACTTTCCGGCCCCGCCCCCCCTCTTTTCAGCTTATATAAGCCCACTGTGTCCTCCTCTCCCTATGCTTGACAAAGGAATGCGGCCATTCGTCCACCAATGGCAAGCCTATTCTGAAACGCGTCGCATGCGTGTGACGTCATCACCGGGCGCCACGCTGTACTTGCTCTCCAAGCCTCGTTTGAGATCTTCGGCTCGGCCGGCCTTTTTCCCTTCCTAGAGGCTTCACACCATTCTATCAGTGAGCAGCAGCACGGCTGAACGGATGCTCTGGCGTCCTACACATCTCTCCCTTCCTTCCCTGGAACCCCTATCTGTGCATCTGGGACATAACCTGGCTCCCAACCCAGCAGGATTTGTGTTGGACTGTTCGCTGCAAGAGACTGAACCTGGCTGCAAGAACCGATCCTCTTTGGACCTGGCATGCCCTGCAGGAACCGCTGTGACCTGTAGTTCCACCGCATCTCTCCAGCCCAGCCAACCGACCCTAATGCAACTTCTCCAACTTCCATGTGAGTGGATATTGTTGTTTTAATAAAATGTATTTATGATTTATACTCAGAGGCTCCCCTCTCCTTGTTGTTGTTTTAGCTTGCTGGACCCTGCTTTTGGTTCCTTTGGTGGCCGCCCTGACTGATCTCTTGTATATACTCCCAGTATATATGCATGAACTTACACATGCATTTTTACAGTTTTCAGTTTCTGGACTAATCGGTTTTACTTTCAAGGTAACTGCTTTGCGCCTTTTTACTTGTATCAGGCCAAAGACATAGACCATGTTGCATCTTGTCATATAAAAAAGTACATAAATCATAATAAATGAACCATATAATGGAATTGAAACTTCTGACATGATGTGGTTGAAATCATGGAGAAATGTGTAAACTGCATCCTTTAAAAGCTCAACACGTTTTGTGGAATTATATCCAACTCATCAGGAGTGGATGCTGAGTGTATCTACCTTTTTTTTTTTTTTTTTTTTTTTTTTTTTAAGTATATTAATAACAAAATAGTAGAAAAGAAAAATGACAGGAAGAACTGTTGTTCAACCTGGGGTAACTTGCATCTAGTGACAAGTTCAACCTATAAGATCCTAGCACATGAGAGTCGCTATGTGTGTCTATCCCGGGAGCTGAGGTATGGAGGATTGCAACAATACCAGCTGCACACAGGACTGACCCTAAAGGAACAGAAGTCATCATATTGATGATGGGTACTGTGCCTGGTAATGGCTACAGGAAAAATATATAAGGTTAGTATAAGTGTATATATGTATATACACAGGTAAATCAGAGTGCACTGCCAAAGAAGAGTGTAAAGAGACCAACCTCCACAAAGGCTCCTACAGGATCCGAAAAGTAGGAGTGCATAATGTATATCACAGCTGTGAACTAGGGCTGAAGCAAGTGCAAGAAAAGTGTATCTAAGCCCAACATAAGAAAGGTTACTACGAGAATGTGGTGAATAAAGATTTATATACAGTGGGGCAAAAAGTATTTAGTCAGCCACCAATTGTGCAAGTTCTCCCACTTAAAAAGATGGGAGAGGCCTGTAATTGTCCTCATAGGTATACCTCAACTATGAGAGACAAAATGTGGAAACAAATCCAGACAATCACACTGTCTGATTTTTGCAAATTATGGTGGAAAATAAGTATTTGGTCAATATCAAAAGTTCATCTCAATACTTTTTATGTATATATCCTTTGTTGGCAATGACAGAGGTCAAACGTTTTCTGTAAGTCTTCACAAGGTTGTGACACACTGTTGCTGGTATGTTGGCCCATTCCTCCATGCAGATCTCCTCTAGAGCAGTGATGTTTTGGGACTGTCGCTGGGCAACACGGACTTTCAACTCCCTCCAAAGGTTTTCTATGGGGTTGAGATCTGGAGACTGGCTAGGCCACTCCAGGATCTTGAAATGCTTCTTACGAAGCCACTCCTTCGTTGCCCGGGCAGTGTGTTTGGGATCATTGTCATGCTGAAAGACCCAGCCATGTTTCATCTTCAATGCCCTTGCTGATGGGAGAAGGTTTGCACTCAAAATCTCACGATACATGGCCCCATTCATTCTTTCATGTACATGGATCAGTCGTCCTGTTCTCTTTGCAGAGAAACAGCCCCAAAGCATGTTGCCACCCCCATGCTTCACAGTAGGTATGTGTTCTTTGGTTGCAACTCAGCATTCTCTCTCCTCCAAACACGACGAATTGTGTTTCTACCAAACAGCTCTACTTTGGTTTCATCTGACCATATGACATTCTCCCAATCCTCTTCTGGATCATCCAAATGCTCTCTAGCAAACCTCAGACGGGCCCAGACATGTAGTGGCTTAAGCAGGGGGCACGTCTGGCACTGCAGGATCTGAGTCCCTGGCGGTGTAGTGTGTTACTGATGGTAGCCTTTGTTACGTTGGTCCCAGCTCTCTGCAGGTCATTCACTAGGTCCCCCCGTGTGGTTCTGGGATTTTTGCTCACCGTTCTTGTGATCATTTTGACCCCACTGGGTGAGATCTTGCGTGGAGCCCCAGATGGAGGGAGATTATCAGTGGTCTTGTATGTCTTCCATTTTTCTAATTTTTGCTCCCACAGTTGATTTCTTCACACCAAGCTGCTTGCCTATTGCAGATTCAGTCTTCCCAGCCTGGTGTAGGTCTACAATTTTGTTTCTGGTGTCCTTTGACAGCTCTTTGGTCTTCACCATAGTGGAGTTTGGAGTGAGACTTTTTGAGGTTGTGGACAGGTGTATTTTTATACTGATAAGTTCAAACAGGTGCCATTAATACAGGTAATGAGTGGAGGACAGAGGAGCCTCTTAAAGAAAAAGATACAGGTCTACGAGAGCCCGAAATCTTGCTTGTTTGTAGGTGACCAAATACTTATTTTAATATACTTATTAATTTGCAAATAAATTGTTTGAAAAATCAGACAATGATTGTCTGTCTGGATTTGTTTCCACATTTTTCTCTCATAGTTAAGGTATACCTATGATGACCATTACAGGCCTCTCTCATCTTTTTAAGTGGGAGAACTTGCACAATTGGTGGCTGACTAAATACTTTTTTGCCCCACTGTACCTTGTGATTGATAAGTGCATGAGTGAAGTGCAATGGATCGAAGCAGTGCACTAAAAAAAAAACCTGCTCTGAATGGGGATGCCTGAATGCAGGAAATATATAGTGCAACCCTCCAACCAGCGTCACGCTGGCATGACAAGCAGTGGGCGAACGTCAACCTCCATGTAGTCAGCCAAGATGGAAAAAGACCGCTAATTGACCAGCAACGGTCACGAGTGATATCACATGCGCGGCCCCTGTGCGTGGCGCTGATGATGCGTAGGAGGAAACCCGCCCGTTCAATCCCCCACGCTGTGAGGTGATTGAGAAGGGATGGGTGGCAGCACCTAGTGTGCATCGCAGCTCCTGGCCATAGGCAGCAAGCCAACTCAAGAATGCCATGATCATATGGAACGGTTGAAAAAAGACACCAAATGATAAAATGACAAAAAAGAGCAACACAAACTAGTTGGTACAAGTATGCATCTCGTGTGTCTACACAATAAATTAATGTTTTGAAGTGCTAATGATCTCGGGGGTGGCTGGGACATCGAGCCATCACTATGGAGGTCATAAAGGGTCTGGTAATAGTCTGCAAAGGTGTTGGCCGTGTCCTTTGGATTAAAAGTATGGGTGTGTTTTTTTTTTTTTTTTTCCTGTTCATACTTTCCTAGGATGATGCAGCATCATACCGATGCTGCAGCTGTCCCCCGGCTTCTCTGCACTGAGAACCGAGCCACCGAACACTGCCGATGGCTCGGTTCTCACTCCTCCCCTGAGAGGAGAGCTGCTGACTGTCAGCATCTCTCCTCTCTGCTCCTCTACACTCATTGGAGCACTGAGCTGTGCAGGGGCGAGGAGCGGGTTGTATCAGCGGGTTGCCATCAGTCAAGGCAGCTGGCGGATCCAGACTTCGGAAGTCGGGATGATGCGCTGCCTCGACTGATTGCAGTAATGTTCGTGGAGAGCGGACTTCAGACAGAAAAGGGTCAGGAGTGCAAAACGAATTGTACTCCTTTTGACCTATAGGTGAAGCCCAGCCTAAAAAGCTCAGCCTGTCTCCTTTTTAAAGCAGTATTCCGGCCGTAAAAAAAAACACATTAAAAGTCAGCTACAAACACTGTAGCTGCTGACTTTAAATAAGTACTTGCCTGTCCTGGGTGCCCGCGATGTCGGCCGCCCGAGGCCGACCCGTCTCTCGGGTCCCGGCACCGCCATCCTAGGTAAGGGAAATGGGCAGTGGAGCCTTGCGCCTTCACTGCCAGTTTCCTACTGTGCACGCGAGCGGCGCTCTGTGAATGGCCCCGTGGTGTTCTGGGAACACACACAGTTCCCAGAAGACAACGGGGCTGCTCACTGAGGAGAAGAACATGCTGCAGAAAAGTAGGAGGCAGATTAGGAAGACTGCCTAGTAACAAGGGTTTAGGCAAGTTAAAAAAATTATTATTATTATTTAATAATAATAATAAATAATTAATAATAAATATTATTATTATTTATTTATTTTTTTTCAAGGTGGCCCTCCACTTTAAATAGGATATTCTTAGACCTAGGGGGCGAGTAAGAGTTTGTCTGGTTTAGCTAAGATCCTGCTTTATTGTGGAGGCCATATTAATTGGCTTTAAGGTGAGATTTTGAGATGATTTTTCATATTTGTAAAGACCCTAATTGTTGCCTATCTTGTTTGGGTTAGATTTATTCTCTTGTTCTTTTAGGAAGATAGCGTTCAGCACATCTTTGATCTGTCTCCTCCCCTGTTTCTTAACAATTTAAGCCATTTTGATTACTATCCCCCTCATATAGACCTTTTATAGGTATTCCACAAGGTAAACCTGATGGAGTGTCATTATACACAAAGTTGTGATGTTCGTGCACGATTTTTTTGGTACAATTTCTTGTCCTCCAAAAGTGAGGTGTTTAGTCTCCACCATGGTGGGGGAGGGGTTATGAAATTTGTCATTGGAGCATGATCTGACCAAGAAACTGTACCAATGTTCCCATTCAGAGCATTTTTGCAGACCATTTTACCGTGAAGAAAAACTCAATGTGGGAGTAGGAAGAGTGTGATGCAGACGACAAAAGTGAAATCCTTCTCTGATCCATGGAAGCAGTGCCAGACATCCTATAAGTCCATATTTATGTAGCAAGGGAACAATTGAGTGAATAAGTCTTCTCACAGGAGCGGTGGAGTGTAGGATTGCATTGAAGTCTCCACCAATAATAAGGGTGCCTTGCATTACTTCCAGAACCTTGGAAAACAGTGGAGTAAGGAATTTCCTCTGTTTAATGTTCGGGGCATAAAGGCTAACTAGTGTAAAAACTACTTGATTTAGTTCATGGATGATATATTGGCTTTGAGGATCCTGAATAGTGTAGATATGGCGAAATACTGCAGAGTCCCTCATAGCACTAAAGACTCCACAGGCCTTTTTTGGGGCCATTTGCCATGTACAGGTGAGGAAAATGTTGAAATTTTACTCAAGGGCATTTGTGGGCAGCAAAATGGGACTCCTGTAATATTGAGTTGGCCCACCCTTTGCAGCTATAACTGCTTCAACTCTTCTGGAAAGGCTGTTCACAAGGTTTAGGATTGTCTAGGGGAATGGAAGAACCATTCTTCCAGAAGCACATTTGTGACGTCAGGCACTGATATTTTACGAGAAGGCCTGGCTAGCAGTCACCGCTCTAATTCATCCCAAAGGTGTTCTATCTGGTTGGGGTCAGGAGTCTGTGCAGGCCAATCAAGTTCCTCCACCCCAAACTTCCTCATCCATGTCCTTTTGGGCCTTGTTTGTGCACTGATGCGCAGTCATGTTGGAACAAGAAGGGGCCATCCCCAAACTGTTCCCGCAAAGTTAGAAGCATGAAATTGTCCAAAATGTCTTGAAATGCTGACGTCTTAAGAGTTCCCTTCACTGGACCTAAGGGGCCAAGCCCAACCCCTGAAAAAAACAACCCCCTCCAGCAAATGAAAGCGAGGTCCATGGAGAAGGTGGGTTGTAGGTGGCTGCTTATTCTGTTATCAATGTCTAAGGTTTATGGTAATTTTTGTTCTTGGTTTTTTCTAGGTTGACTGCTTTCGAGAGAGAATCACAAATGAGGTAAGCCTGTTTTATTTTAGAAAAATTTATTGCTGAGACTATCAGTTTAATAACTTTTAATGCACCTTAATTATTAGTATAGATAGTACCTTGTTATTAGTGCTTTCATTTGATTTTGATAGAAAAACATATTGTTAACTTGTGTGTCAGTGAAAAGCACAAGGTGACAGGCCGCCTTTACTGCCATGGAACTGAAAAGTGTTTTACTCTTTTTATAGTGTGTAGCTATTTAGCATAGCAATGGTGAGGGACAAAAATGGTATGTATGATAGTTTAGAAATGTTCTTTAACAGCATTATCAATGCAATGTGTGTATTTGTATGGTGGAAGTAAATGAGGCTACCCTCTGTCATCCGTTGAGGAACATGGTGTTACCTGAAATATCTACGCCCTGTCTATAGAAAGGTGAATATTTTATAAAGGTTGTTCCTCTGCTATGGGGGAGGGGGGGATGCATGCATTTCATTTTCAGTCTTTGCTTAGTGTGTGTTGGAAGTGGATGCTTTTAGTGCTTGGTTTATTATTCCTTCCCAGGTTTCAGGTTGGAATACTTTCTGGCAATTTAATTCTTAATTAGCATGCGACTTCCCCTTTTCCAAATGTTCCCTTACCTGTGCACCCAGAGATATAACCAGAAGCTTAGGAGAGGCTACGCTAGTTGAGTTTTCCACTATCTTCAGTAGAGCTGCACGATTCTGGATAAAATGAGAATACCAATTTTTTTGCTTAGGATAAAGATCACGATTCTCGGCGTAACATCTTTCACATTATACAAAAAAATTGAGCTAACTTTACTGTTTAGTGTTTGTGTATGTGTTTGTTCTCTCCCCCCCCCCAAAAAAAATTGCGTTTGCAAGACCACTGCACAAATACAGTGTGACATAAAATATTGCAACAACTGCCATTTTATTCTCTAGGGTCTTTGCTAAAAATGTATGCATAATAATGTAGAAGTAAATTTCTAGCAAAAAAATACTGATTTTAACTTGTAAGCAACAGAAAAAGGCTTAGTCTTTAAAGCAGTACTTCAGTCCTTTTTTTTTTTTTTTTTTTTTTCCCCCAACTTTCCATCTATTAAGTCTTCTGCCCTTGTTTTTTAACTTTGGATAGTAAAACTTTTTTTTTTTTTTTTTTTTGACAGCTAAGAGCTCTGCACTTGTTTGAATTGTGTAAATGCTGGATTAAGATCGCGTGGGGGGTTGAATCGAGATCGCAAATTAAAAAAAAAAAAAAAAATTAACGATTTAATTGTCCAGCTTCTAGTCTTCAGACACTGTTTTAGTATTTGTACTTCACACGGTAGATAATGGTAACATCTTTCTTTCATGTACAGTCATGTCTTACAGCTTTGATGGTTGTGTGTGGGTTTTTTTTTTTTTTTCTCTGAGGCTGCCCATTTCTTTGGTGCTGCCTTAATACTTGCCAGGTAAGGACATATCGCCAGAATAGGTTTGCTAAAGCCATGTAGTTTGACTCTTGCTTTTGGGCTTGGTTGCTTCTGAGCCCTCACACTTTACGTGTAAGGGTTCAAGAGGGTTTTGCCTCAATCGGTGAGAATTAGACAGTTTAATCAGGTGTTGGTTTTTCAGCTATCACCTACTGGAAAAAGGGGTGTGTTCCTTGTATTTTTATATTTGTTGTTGTGTTCTTTTTTTTTTTTTTTTAAAGACTTGCAAATTGCAAACATGGTGAAGTCGAAATGGTTATGAAAAAATCTAATTGGTGCAGTAATTCTAAGGGAAAGTAAAGTCCATCAAAAACGACCTCTACCATAATCAAAAGTCCAAATGTAATGATGGTGAAAAGTTCTCAGTGCTAAAAAAAAAAAACAAAAAAAAAAAACTCTGTTCAGTGCTCCTTTAGAAAGGAGGGGTCTCTTGCCAAAGGTAAATTTATCTTGATCTAGAACTGCACACACTTTTCCAAGTGTAATGGGTTCTCTGGCAGCAGACCTTCAGGGGAACGCTTCCATAAGCCGACTATAATGCTCAGCCCTTTGTAGTCAAAAGACCGCTCTCCACGCTGGCATATAGGGAATACGGACAGGGAGAAGCTCCATAGTGTAATACAGTCTGAACAATTTAGTAAAAGAATTGCACTTACATTTTAAGTAGCTACAGTAGGCAGCGATAATAAAACAAGCTGACAGCGGTGTCACCTGACCGTCCAGCACATAATGACTTCACACCGACTCCGCCCGATGCGTTTCTGCACAAATGGCCATGTGGGGGTAGAGGGGTGTGGCTTAAGTATGCAGGGTCGCTTTGAAGTCCACATCAAAAAATTCTGCTGTCCCTACTGGGTGAGGTCTTATGTAATTTTGTAACCTAATGGACACTTGCTGGGCGAGCTGTATTTGCTGTATGTAGCCTCAGCTACATAAGTATACACCGCAGTGTTCCAGCAGTGGGGCAAGGATTGGAACACACTCCTGAAACAAAACTGTTGGGCTGAGCACTGGTTAGCCATTCATAGGAAGCTTCCTCTGATTGGCTGGGCCGAAATATTGTGACATCAACCTGTCTCTCCACCTCAGCCAATCAAAGTAAGCTTTGTATTTATTCATAGAATACAAAGTTTCCTGTGAATGGCTGAGCAGCGCTTAGCCCGACTCTATTTTGTGCCGGGAATGGGGCTGAAAGCTCTAGTTCCACTGCTGAATACAGTATACCGTATGTAGCTGATGCTACATACAGTTAATAGTGTGCCCAGCAAACACTTGTTGTTGCAGTTCATTTTGTATGGGCCAGTTTGGACCAAACTATTTAAAGGAACGTTTAAGCGCTGGGATTCTGGAAATTCTTCTAGGACTAGGAACACAGTCCAAAATATGGATTTCAGTCATGCCTTATTTATCTCTTCTTTTTTATACAGTGCCTTGAAAAAGTATTACCCTTGAAAATTTTCCACATTTTGTCATGTTACAACCAAAAAAAGTAAATGGATTTTCTCAAGTCATCTTCCAGGACGGCACACCTGAGAGATGGAAACACAATCAATCAACAGCTGTTTTAAGTCCACACCCTTCCCCTTGATCCTCAGTTTTTGATTGTGTTTCTCCCTACACAGCGAAACTGTTTGTTTTTTTTTTCCAAATGACAGAAGCCTGGGGCTGGTGGTCTCCCCCTGGGAGCCGGACCAAATGCCTGGGAAGCCTCTGGGTCTGGCAGGATATATTTATCCTTCCCGGGGGGGGTTCCCCTATCCTTTCCTCAGGGGGGGCAGCAGAAACTGGGAAAGCCCCCCTGAGAGCTGAAGGCCCCTGGGTACAGTGGTGTACCCAGAACTTCAGGGGCCTTTATCCTGTCTCCCTCCTTACCTGTCCGGAAGTCCGTTCAGACGGGGGTGCTGGCCGTCGGTTCTTTCCAGGGGGATCGTATCCCCTGACTCCTGGGTCCCTGGTAGCTCGCGTGGGCTGCTGGAGAGGGCACCGCCTGAACGACCTGCGTTCTTACCCAGAAGGGAAGGCTGAGAGTCAGCAGGAGCAGGCGCCCACATCCTCCTTTCGAGGAGGCACCAGTTCACTATGGTGAATGTCTGCCTAAACCACCTCAGATGGGAATGAGGAACGTATGGCATTGGCCCCCCCCCCCCCCCCCCCCCCATGTGTATATACTGACTGGACAGTGCAGGACACAGCCTAACCTTGCAGCTCCCTAAAGGGACAGCAGTTGTGGGGGGGGGGGGGGGCACTTTGGTGGCTATCCTCCTTGCGTGTGGACCATAAGGATGGAAAAGCAAGCCCGGTGGCTGTGGCAAAAGGGGAAGACGACAACGGTGAGTCAAAAATCCCCAATCCCAGCCAGATGGTTTCTGGGCATTTGAGATAATCTCCCCTGGGGTCTGGATTCAAATAGCCCAGAAGCTTTTGCTAAAGACACCAGCCACAGCTCCCTCTTACATCAGAGATGCTGTATGGTGGACAAGTGGTGCAGAGGAGCGAGTGTGCCTAAACCACCTCAGATGGGAAAGAGGTAGGTAAGGCATTTTTTCCCCTTCCACCTGTATTTACTGAGTGGTGCAGTGCAGGACCTGGGGTCTCCATAACAAAATAGCCCAGAAGCTACTGCTAAAAACCACCAGCCACAGCTTCCTCTTATAGCAGAGACACTGGTTACCACAACAATAGGTTGCCAGCCTCTCCCTACATACCCGGTTGTGGTACATTAGTAGGGGTGAATATAGCAAAGGGGGGGACCTGGTAGAACAAAGTTCCTTACTGGCCAGGTATACCACTGAACAAGTTATTAATGGTGCAGTGGTTGAAGGATTCAGGAGTAAGCTCCCTTGCTCAGCAGGTGCACTAGGTTATCTGGCCCTATTAGCCCAGCTGCTAGGAATCTGCTTAAGGTTGCTCCAAGATGCTTAAAAGCTGACCTAACTTTCAACAATGTGGCAGGGACCAAGCTTCTGTGTGGCACAGTAGGGGTTCCCTTGTGACAGATCCTCCTTTTGGGGGTTGCTTGCTATGGGTAACTTTTCATAAGCTCCAACCTCCCACTCCACCCTTACATTGTGGTTATATTTTAATGCAGGGGGTAAAAAAAAACCTTTTTGTTGGTTTGGGCTACAGCCCACTCAGTGACAGATCTAAAAGCGATTTACCATAAATCGTTTTCCTATATCCTTTTAAGGATTTTCTGTGCAAACATATGCAAGAGCTAGATGGCTATATGATTGCTTCTTTAAGGCCTGCAGGTGGCTATTTACCTCCAGGCTAAATTGGTAACCACCCATTCTAGAGGTCTTAAATTGGTCTCTAGGGCTGGGCTCATTGAGACTTTAGTTACTGATCAGCTCCACCCGTGTATGAGCTGGCTAGCGTTTGCTCAATCTACGGAGGTAAGGTAGGACAACAGCTACTATAGTAAGGTGTCCAACCATTTTAGGATTGGTTCCTTCACTGGTGGTAAAGGATTAGTATCTACAGCCCAGGCTATGCCTATGAAAATAAATTGCCCCTGTTTGGTTATTTCATAAAGGGATACACCATGACTCCTTCTTGGCTGCTCACCAGTAGACCTCAGTCGTGAAGGTTTGTGCTTGCTGGGGTGTTTGGTGGCACAACTAAAGTATTGAGATTTGTGACATCTCTGCTGAAGCTTGTTGGTTGTCCTTTATATCCTAAAGGTACTGCTTTTGTTTGGCTACAGATCAGAAAATACAACAGGGAAGGTGGTCTGTACTTTCTGGTTTTGTGCCGCACGACAGAAATGCACATCATTGAGTCTGGTGATGACATTTCTGCTCATAATTGTTATATTGCTGCACATCAGACCTACATAAGATTGAGGTCTGTCTGTGGGGTTTTTGTGTCCTGTATTACTGCCTTATTGGTTGCTTATCAGAAAGGCAGCAGGAAAGATTGATGGTCCTGATTTGTCGGGCTCCATAACAGAAGTACAAATTGAACCTGTGCCAGGGGTAGTACATATACTGCCTTTGGTAATCGGTACAGCACCACAAGGTGGTGCCGTGCTGATTCAGACAGTGCTATTAACGGCAATAGCTGCCGATTTTTAGGCATGCGATTTGACATGTTGAGTCGCATGCCAAATCGCTTCAATATGGATGTGCTATCTCTATTTGGAATTGTTAGATTGTTGCACATCAGAGATATACACGATTGAGGTCTGTTTGTGGGTCCTGTATTACTGCCTTATTGGTTGCTTATCAGAAAGGCAGCAGTGAAGATGGATGGTCCTGATTTTGTTGGAAAATACAAAATTGAACCTGTGCCAGGGGTAGTACACATACTGCTATTGGTAATCAGTGCAGCACCACAAAGTGGCCCGTGCTGATTCAGACAGTGCTATTAACGGCAATGGCTGACGATTTTAGGCATGCGATTTGACATGTTGAGTCACATGCCAAATCACTTGAATATGGATGTGCTATCTCTATTCAAGATTGTTGTTGCACATCAGACACATACAAGATTGAAGGTTGTCTGTCCTTTATGTCTTTCATTTACTGCCTTATTGGCTGCATACCAGAAAGGACGCAACAGTGAAAGTTGTTTGTCTTTTTCTGATTTGTTTTTGCTGCTCAGCAGGGAGACACATTGAGGGTGATGGCATCTCTGCTCAGTATTGGTATATGCTACACATCAGACATACACAAAGATTGAACATTGTTTGTGTCCTGTATGTCCTATATTTACTGCCTTATCGTCCGTATATCAGAAAGGCACAGCAGTAAGTGGTGTTTCTCATTGATCTTCCTTGCTGTTTCTTAGGTATACACAGTAGGGGGTTGTTGGCTGCACTCCTCCAGGGAGCCACAGCATGGGGACCCCTTTTTTGTTCGACCTGAAAACTGCTTTTCCTGAGACCTGTGTAATCTTGAGGTCTGTGGTTCCGTAAGCAGGGACTGCTGGAGACGCTGCGACCTGGAGTCGCACAGTCACGAATGGTACCCTTTGGAAGCCATAGTATATGACTTCTCATCCGTCTAGCAGTCCCAAGTGGCAGGTTGGGTCGCACGGGTGTGGGAACCCTAAGCTTATCTGTCCCTTCTGGTTCAGGTTTTGCAACACAGCAGTAATACTCATTGTGGAGTTATTGCCTTATTTTGCAGTAGACCAGAAAGATCGCAGCTGTAAAGGCTGTCTGTTGTTTCTTTGTTTTTATGTTGCTGCACAGCAGAAATACTCAACATTGAAGCTTGTTGGGGCTTTCTGTTTCATATTGCCTTACCTTATGGCACTTCAGAAAAACACAATGCTGTAGGTTGCTTGTGTTCTTTCTCTGTTGGTTCTATGTAACTGTACTACAGAACTGCATAACAGGAAGGATTGTCTTATAACTGTACTTGGTGGTTCGTCATAAATACGCAACATAGAAGTTTGGGTTTTTCTGTCTTCTCTTTATGGCCTTCTTTTGCTGTACATCAGTAAAACACCACTGTAAAAGGGGATTCCCGTCCTTTCTGTATTTACCAGTTATGACCTAGCTAGCTGCACTTCAGAAATGCGCAGCATTTAAGGTGTGTTTGTGTCTTAATGCTTACATATTGGCCGCACATCAGAAAACCAGACACTGAGGTTCAGATTTGGGTCTCTTCCCATATTTGATATTTTGGTTTAGCTAGTCACACTTAGATACACAACATTGTTGTCTATGCTTGTGTCCTGTCTAACTCTCTATTGTGCTATGTCCACAATCTATGATTTTTTTTTATTTGTGATAATAATAATACATGTATCACCTTTTTGTATTTCAGCCTTCTCTTCCGTGGAAGGGCCAGGAGTTCTGGCTGCAGATGTCATATGGAGTGGAAATAGACCTTGACAATTAAATGTCTTTGCATTGGTTTTTTTGCATATCCGGGGGTCCCACAGTAGTAACATATACTGATTTCATACTTTTAATCCCTCATTTAAGATGGCGTTTTTATACCATCCGCTTTATCTAGTGGAGCGCAGGGTGATTTCTAGTTCCGGTCTCATCACGAGGCTTGGTTACGTTGTTTACTATTTATGTGCGACACGTCAGTGCGTCGCCCGTGCCCCAGACGACGTCAGAGTGTGACGAAACGTACGTCGGGCGTGCTGACGTGCTGCAGATTCCGTCTCGGACGGGTGTTCGCTTTTTAGCTGGCCGGCTATTCTTTGCTCTTATTTGACCTACTAAATGTAAGTGTGATTTTAAACCTACTTTTTAATAAACCATCAAGCAGGATTACACTATGTTGCCCTTTCTTTTCCTTTGAATACCCCCTTTGAGAACAACCCTTAGCTGGAGGAAATATCTCCCCAATTGAATGTTTCCTGGGATCTGACGGACAGTGTATCCATCCATAAGCTGAAGTGGTGCGTTGCTGTTTCAACCCACAAAAGGCCCCGACCGGGTTAAGGTCGCAAGCTCATATTGGCTTGCCTTTTGGTAAGCGCGCAATTTTATCAATCTGTCACATTGGTGGGGTGAAGGTCTCATTTATCCAATTGCACTTCTATTTGCCAACCGGGATTGGTACCTTTTATCTCCCCACATCATCTCATTCATCTGTTGGGACTCATATTTGGACTGTCTCTCTTGTTTGTTGTTTTTGGGACTAAACTTTATATGATTAATTTCCAAATTTACATGGTAATTTTTTATCATCACGTATTAAGGCATTTTCACTTCAATATCTGTTCACTTATAGGTCAACCCTTAAGTTATTTATTCTCACAGCGCTGCTCCTTTTTTGATTTTGAATATTTTAGTGTGTATCCCACTTTTAGCGGCTGCTCTAGTGTCATATATTGATTCTATTAATTTATATTTCTTCACATGCTTTGTTTTTGATTTTTGAGGGGTTTGTTCATTTAAATTCTACATTTGTTTGTATATGTAGCGCGGTAGTCCTTTCTATTTCCACTCTATATTTGATACATATACACCGCTGCTTCTAATTTAGTTTTGATCACAGTATTTTGGGTATTATATAGTACCAGATTCACTTTGAATGGATATATTTGATTATAGGGTTTCTAAGAAGGTTAACACCAGTGGGGTGTTTGAACCCTATAAAGATGAGGAGGGGGATTTGATTGGCCTCTTCACCAGGCTAAAAAATCTTACCATTTCCGAAATCCATACCAAATGGGATGTTGCCTATTTGGAGACTTATGTCAAATCCAATATGGTACCTCGCAGCCTTAGGTGGGAGGTCAGTCCCCAGAAAGGGGACACCCATTTGGAGGAATGGTACAAATATTTCAATGAGGCTGGGGTTGTGCTCCTTTAGATTCCTCATTGAAAGGAAGGTACAAAACCTATCTAGGTTGGATGGAGAGATAAAATCCCTTCGGGAGAAATTCCTCCCCCTTCAGGACACCACTGAATACAAAGACAAGTCACAATCATTGTTAAATGTATTAGAAAAAGAGGATAGAGAACAAACCTATAAGAAAAAGAAAAAATACAATAGAGACTTGGCTGACTACCAAGGTGGGGTTGTGTTCGAGTGGCAGAAAAAATTACTGACAACTAATACTGATAATGCCGCTTCTGACAATACTGCCATGGAAGTTTCTACTTCCACTAACTCCAACAGTGATAGGAAACCTATCTCAAATACCGTGCAAAGGATCAATGATACCAACGCACGGGGTTTTCGCCAATCTCCCCAGAGACAATTTAAACCCAATAAAGGGGGACCACCACCCCCTCCCTATCAGTCAGGACCGCCTAAACGTTTTCCCAAATCTAATACAGGGAATAGGGGTGGACGTAATCAAAATGCCCCCCACAATCCCAATTTTTATTGGAATCCGCCCAACACACAGTGGGGGCTTAATTCCAATCAGGGTTGGGGTTCCTACCCCTCGAATGCCGCATATCAAGGTGCAGGGGGTAACCCTAGATGGGGTCCCCCACCACGTACGGGGAATTATCCCACCGAAAGATCTACAGGTGGTCCCCCGCCTAGGAGGAATTACCCCATCCACCAGGAGGGTAGATATTCCCACGTGACAGGAGCTCCAGTGAATCATCCATTGGGTGGCCCTAGCACTGACGAATACTTTGGCTATGGAGGTATTACCCAGAATCGATTCTTCCCCCTACGCGACCTTGCTGGTCCTCCGGAGGGTAACATTGATCCAGTTTGTTCCCCTTATCCGGGTGATGGGGGTACCCCAGGCCCATCGTCATTCTATGGGATCCACGCACTATTCAGGCCCCTTGGGCCCCAACCACCATGAATGGGGTTTTCACAGGGCAGGCCAGGGTACCAAGCGATTGGCAGAACAGGGAGAGGCACCCGAGGGGGCAGACGCCATCGAGCAAAAAAGGAAAAAGCTCTAGCTGGTACAGGGATTTTTAATCTAAGTACTGTGGTTCTTAGTCAGGAAGAAAAACTGTTACTTGATAAAGGCTTAAAGTTTGCACCACCCAGGAAACTTAACAAGTTTGAAACCTATATGGATATCCATAAATTCATTCGCAAAATTAACATCAACGGATATTTGCTCTCTAATCCTGTTCAAGAAAGGATTGGGTTTCCTAACGACTACCAACATTCGGGATTGGCCAATGCCTCCCTATTCAACCCTCCAGGGGCGATGGCACCCTCTATTAAAATATTTAAAGAGGTGATGTTAAGGGACCTAGACCAAATGCCCATTAAAAGGGCAAAATTAGATCGGGAGCTCCATATTGGTCTTGAGTCTCTTTGTAGCAATAAGGAGTTGGTTATTAGACCCGCAGACAAAGGGGGGGGGGGATCGTGGTACTTAATAGAGGAGACTATCTCCAAGAGATGTATAGGATCCTTGAGGATAGGGAGACCTACACTCCACTCGAATCAGATCCCAAAACCCCTTATCTTAAAGAACTGAAAAAATTAGTTGACTGTGGTTATACACAAGGTATTCTTAATAAAAAAGAAAAGGCCTACCTGATACCTAAAGCCCCCCGCACTCCCGTCATATATTATCTGCCGAAAGTGCATAAAAACCCTACCTGCCCCCCAGGACGTCCCATTGTGAGTGGGATTGATTCACTCACGTCCCGGGTGGGGAGGTATATCGAAATTTTTTTTTTTTTTTTTTTTTCTACAACCCTTAGTGGGGAAAATGCCTTCCCTTATTAGGGATTCCAAACACAACATTAACTTATTAGCCAACTTCACCCCTAGCTCCACCATGTGGATGGTGACGGCGGACGTAACGTCCTTATACACGATTATCCCCCATGAGTTAGGTTTTTATGCGGTTGAATATTATTTAAGGAGGGACTCTGAATTATATGATGAGCAAATCAATTTCATTATGGCACTCCTAAGATATGCCGCGTCCCACAATTATTTTTGGTTCGACAAACGTTTTTATCGACAGGACCGTGGAGTTGCGATGGGGACCAAGTATGCCCCCAGTCTTGCGAACCTGTTTATGGCCCTGTGGGAGGAGGATGTCGTCCATGTTTGCCAGAGGCCCCAGTTAATACTGTGGGCTAGGTACATTGACGACATCCTCCTCCTGTGGGATGGTAATCGCAGTGACTTAGACCTATTTATGGAGGAACTTAATTTAAATGATAGGGGCATTGTACTCAATTTTGAAGCCAGTCAGTCTAATATAAACTTTTTGGATCTGAATATTAGTATACAGGGGGACCGGTTCGTAACTTCCACATTTTAAAAAAAAAAAACGGACCGCAACTCGTATATTCCTTTAAATAGCTGTCACCATAGATCATGGCTCCGGTCTGTACCCAAGAGTCAATTTATGCGACTTAAACGCAATTGCACTGATGACTCTCAGTTCTTGGAACAGGCCGGTGTCTTGATGAATCGTTTTTTAGAAAAAGGCTACAATAGGGAGTCTCTAACCCAAACCTTGTATGCTGTCAAGGATATCGATAGAAAACAGCTATTAAGCGAGAGGGTACCCCCTAGAGAGAACTCTGTGACTCTCCCCTTCGTTACAACTTATTCAATACAGCACAATAATATCAAAAGCTTGGTCAATAGGCATTGGCACATATTATGTAATGATCCTGTTCTGAGAGCTGTGATCCCAGAAAAACCTCAAGTGATCTTTAGGGGAGCATTGTCCCTCAGAAATAGGCTAGCCCCTAACGTTCTGGATCCCCCTGTTAGGAGCATACAAGGTCTTTTTGACAATTTGAAGGGGTACTATAAATGTGGGAGGTGTCGTGTCTGTAAGTTGAATTCTGCGCCCTCTAGACGTACCCAGAGATTTACCTCATTTAGTACTCATGAGGAGCATGACATCAAACCCTTTATCACTTGTGGAACGGAGGGGGTTGTCTACATGCTGCAATGCCCGTGTGGTTTGCAGTATGTGGGCAGGACTAGACGACCCCTCTCCGTTCGTATAAATGGCTTCCCGAAACATTCTGTTTCAAAGCATTATCTAACCACCCATAATAAGGATTCCTCCAAGACTTTGTTTTTGGGTATTGATAGGTATCGGCCCCACTGGAGGGGCAGTTCTCTGATCAGGAGCATCTCTAAGCTCGAGATGCTCTGGATACATAAAATCAAGTGGTACGTTCCATGTGGACGTTGATACCAGTGCCTTCATTGACAACTCATAAAATAATTATCATAGTGAACCTGTATTTAGGGTCCTGCGATGCCCTTAAGAACTTATTTTTATACAATGTACGAGAGGCCATTGATTATCTATCTAGTCCTAGGTTGGACACATGCTCCATCGGTTATACTAAGATGCTTTAGCAATGGGGTATGTGCCCCATCATTTGAATTTTAATCAGGTCTCTTGAGGTGTGGTAAGTTTTTAAAGTTATTTGTATGTGATATATTTCCCTTTATAACCTCTGTCTGATTTATTATGCCATATAAAAGGTTTTCTCATATGGGGGATGAAATCACCTTCCTCTTCCCTAGTTTTATCCATTTTGTTTAATATCTGCCTGATTGGGTGTGACGTTTGTCTTATTTATGCCCTATCCTTACCCAACTAATATGGACGAGTGCACTATTAAATACGCTCTTGGCGGAATTTTTTCTTTGAATCCAATTAATAATTTTGGCACTCACATATTTTTTATTCATAATATAATTTTTATTTAATTTATAGTTTTCGGTTGGGATTTCATTTTCCTGTGTTATTGAGGGAATTTCTGCTATTCCTTCATTCGATATTAGTTTTAATTTGAAACGGTATGCATTAATGTATGTGAGACCTTGACAATTAAATGTCTTTGCATTGGTTTTTTTGCATATCCGGGGGTCCCGCAGTAGTAACATATACTGATTTCATACTTTTAATCCCTCATTTAAGATGGCGTTTTTATACCATCCGCTTTATCTAGTGGAGCGCAGGGTGATTTCTAATTCCGGTCTCATCACGAGGCTTGGTTACGTTGTTTACTATTTATGTGCGACACGTCAGTGCGTCGCCCGTGCCCCAGACGACGTCAGAGTGTGACGAAACGTACGTCGGGCGTGCTGACGTGCTTCAGATTCCGTCTCGGACGGGTGTTCGCTTTTTAGCTGGCCGGCTATTCTTTGCTCTTATTTGACCTACTAAATGTAAGTGTGATTTTAAACCTACTTTTTAATAAACCATCAAGCAGGATTACACTATGTTGCCCTTTCTTTTCCTTTGAATACCCCCTTTGAGAACAACCCTTAGCTGGAGGAAATATCTCCCCAATTGAATGTTTCCTGGGATCTGACGGACAGTGTATCTATCCATAAGCTGAAGTGGTGCGTTGCTGTTTCAACCCACAAAAGGCCCCGACCGGGTTAAGGTCGCAAGCTCATATTAGCTTGCCTTTTGGTAAGCGCGCAATTTTATCAATCTGTCACATTGGTGGGGTGAAGGTCTCATTTATCCAATTGCACTTCTATTTGCCAACCGGGATTGGTACCTTTTTATCTCCCCACATCATCTCATTCATCTGTTGGGACTCATATTTGGACTGTCTCTCTTGTTTGTTGTTTTTGGGACTAAACTTTATATGATTAATTTCCAAATTTACATGGTAATTTTTTATCATCACGTATTAAGGCATTTTCACTTCAATATTTGTTCACTTTTATAGGTCAACCCTTAAGTTATTTATTCTCACAGCGCTGCTTCTTTTTTGATTTTGTTTTTTGATTTTGCAGATGTCATATGTCAGAAAGCCTCGACCCCTTACATTCAGGGATGCCAGAGCCATTTCCTAGGGTTGAAGCCCAGTAGAGTTATGGATCACTGGAGGAAGGCAATAATGAATCGCCCTGTTTAATAAGAACTTAGGAAGTTCGGTTCAGTGGAGTTTTATGGCCTGAAAATGAAGTATAAAGATGTATACCCGACCAAATAGGTTACAGCTCGGTGCATGACCTTCATTTTGCCCTTCTAGCAAAACTAGATGTAGCAATATGAATGTTCTTCTCCTGCTATAGATGTTAATCTCCTGAGTAGGCTCTCAGGCGTAAGTAAAACTATAGATTGGGCATGCCTTAAACCCAGGGATTAAGTTTTTGTTAATCTATTTTCCTTAAGTAGGTTTCCCTTCAGTCTTTGCTGACGTAAAGATAAAAATGAACAAAAAGGGGTTGTCTGTCAGGGGC
This sequence comes from Aquarana catesbeiana, assembly GCF_042186555.1. Classification (NCBI taxonomy): domain Eukaryota; kingdom Metazoa; phylum Chordata; class Amphibia; order Anura; family Ranidae; genus Aquarana; species Aquarana catesbeiana. The sequence goes on along the minus strand of NC_133335.1, from coordinate 145,872,021 downwards.
CCCCCTTTTTTGACAGTTTTATTTCCCTGGACAGGGTTGTGTTAAGACAGGCCCTTTTATGGATCAATGTAGTGTCCTTGTCTTGCAACACAGGTCTCCGATTAATCTTTTTAGTGGTTCTAAGCAGCACCTATAGGCAGAATAGGCCATTGTTGTTAGATGTGTGACAGGCAACATTGATAACCTACAAGTTTAAAATGTTTTCTGATTCCATCTTTAAGAGCCCACTCCACCTAGATCCTGCATCCGAAGCAGAGAAGGCAGGGACACCGGTGGAGTAGACCGGCAGATTAGCCGCATGATCCAGCTAAGATACCTTCATCAAGCATATGGAGTGAAGGTAAAGCTTACTGCAGAACCGAGGTTCGCCAAGAGGGTCTTGCAGTGGTCCCACCCTAAGGTAGGCCTGAGGTACTTGAGTATCCTCTCAGGTGTGCTGTCCTGGAAGATGACTTGAGAAAAGTACTACTTACTTACCGGTAACTGTCTTTCTAGGAAATCTTCCAGGACGGCAGGCCTACTTCCCACCCGTTGGAGGAGGGAAAATTTTAGAACACTAGAAGGTGAGTGCCTATGAGGAATGATTTCCCTTGTGAACCAGGTTCAGGAGTTACTTCTCTACAAACTGAGGATCAAGGGGAAGGGTGTGGACTTAAAACAGCTGTTGATTGATTGTGTTTCCTGTGGGGAGGAGCCTCTCATCTCTCAGGTGTGCCGTCCTGGAAGATTTCCTAGAAAGACAGTTACCGGTAAGTAACTAGTACTTTTATTGGGATTTTATGTGATAGACCAACAAAGTGGCACACAGATGTGAAGGAAAATGATAAATGGTTTTTTAATTTTTTTTTTTATATACAAATATCTGAAAAGTGCGGCGTGCATTTGTATTCGGCCCCCCAGAATATAGCGCCTACAGTTTGTGCAGCACTTGACAAAATGAAGGCAGACAGTGCAGTTACAATTTGGTACAAGAGGAATCGGAGGGCCCTGCTCATTAGAGCTTACAATCTAGGAGGGAGGTTCAATTGATACAAAAGCTAATGGCTGTGGGGGATGAGCTTATGGAGAAAGTGTATTAGAAGCAGGATAAGCTTCTTTAAACAGAAGGGTTTTCAGGGATCGTCTAAAGATGATAGATTGGGGGACAGTCGGACAGTTTGGGGTAGGGAGTTCCAAAGGATGGGAGAAATCCTGGAGGTGAGCATGGGCGGAGGTGACAAGGGAGCTAGAGAGCAGGAGGTCTTGGGAGGACCAGAGAGAGAGTAACTTGGTTGGTATTTTTGAGACTAGGTTAGTGATGTAGCTGGGGGCAGAGTTGTGGATGGCTTTGTAAATTATTGTTAGTACTTTCAATTTTGTTCGTTGGGTGAGTGGAAGCCAGTGCAGGGATTGGCAGAGAGGGGTGGAGGACATTGACTGCTTGGTAAGGTGGATGAGTCTTGCAGCAGCCTTCATTATGGAGTGAAGGGGGGCTAGTGTATGTAAAGGTAATTTCAATGAGGGAGTTGCAGTAGTAGAGGAGAGAGATAACCAGGAAATGAATTGGAAGCTTGGTAGTGTCGTTGGTTAAAAAGGGAGTATTCTAGAGATGTTGCTCAGGCGGCATGATTTGTGCAGGGAATGGATGTGGGCCTGAAAGGACTGTTCAGTCTAGGGTTACTTTGCCATGTGGGGACGGACTGATAGTTGTGCCATTGATCTTGACAGAGAAGTCGGGGGAAGGGGCACGTGGGGGAGGAAATATTATGAGCTCTCTTTTAGATTGAGGAAGTGGTGTGACCTCTAAGCTGATATATCTGTTAGTAAATCAGTAATTTGTGAGGAGACTGATGGGGTGAGTTGAGGGGTAGCGTTTTGGGTGTCATCGACATATAAATGGTAATGGAAGCCATGGGAGGCTATCTGCTGACCCAGGGAGGATGTGTGTAGATCAAGAATAGTACAGGTCCAAGGACAGAACCTTTGGGGACCCCAACGGTAAGAGGTATTGGTGAGGAGGAAGTGGAGTTGTAAGTGACACTGAGGGTGAATTGAGAGAGCACAGCCATGGATACCAAGCAAATTGAGTTTTTTGAGGAGGGGGTGATCAACTGTATCAAAGGCAACAGAGAGGTCCAAGAGTAAAGCCCCATACACACCCTTAGATTTTAAGATCTAACTATTTCAGATAGTCTTCAGATTTACCAAAACCATGTAGTGCAAGGGCCTACCTGATTGCATACAAATTGAAACTCTTAAAGTGGCGTTCCACCCCCCCCAAAAAAAATAAAAATTAGTAATATTCTTTTAAAAAAAAAAAAAAAAATTTGGAGAATTTTTTTTTTTTTTTTTTTCTCTCCTCTAAATGCCTGTTGCTAGGGGGTCCCTTGTAGTCTGCCTCCTTCGGTGCCTGGGCTCCTGACGTCACTTCCCACAGCGCAGGACGGGAGATCGCCTCTCCACCCTCCCTCTTGTCAATCATCTGGGACATGTGACCGTTCCCCGATGATTGCGGGGCCAGTAGTGACGGCATGCGCAGTGGGTGCCCGGCTGTGAAGCCACAGCCGGGCGCCCACAGTTGAAATGCCGGCGCCGCCGAGCGGGGCTTTGATCCCCCGCATCGCTGGACCCTGGGACAGGTAAGTGTCCAATTAAAAGTCAGCAGCTGCAGTATTTGTAGCTGCTGACTTTTTTTTTTTTTTTTTTTTTTTTTTTATGGGAACCCCGCTTTAAGGTTTGACCTCAGTGTTGGTAAATCTGAAAACCAAAATCTGCAGAAGATCTAATGGTGTGTATGGGGTCTAAGAGTATGGAATCATCACAGTTTGGTTTTAGGAGAGCAGTTTCTGTGGAGTGCTGTGGACGAAATCCAGACTAAAGGGGATCAAGAAGATTATTCCTAATGAGGTGGTCGCTCAGTCGGTTAGACTAAGGCTCTGTTTCCACTACTGCGAGTTGTTGTGCAACTTGACATGTGAAGTCGCATGACAAGTCAAAACCCATGTATTTCAATGGTCCCCATTCTAATTGGTGCAACTCCAAAAAAGGTTTTTGCACTACTTTGTTCTGACATCGGTGCGACTTGTTCTCGCATGGTTTTCACCAGTTGTTTGACATCGCATCACAAATTGCATAGTAAAGTCGCAGTGTAAATCGCGCAACTTTGGGGGACACAATAGGGGAAACATAGCCTAAACGTTCAAGGAGTTTGGAGGCAAAAGGGAGTAAGTAGATGGGTCTCAGGTTAAGATTGGTGGGATCCAGTGAGGCCTTTTTTGGTATGGGAGTGACTAGTGCATGTTTCAGAGGGTTGGGGAAGATGCCAGTAGAGAGGGAGAGGTTGAAGATATGAGTGTAGGCTAGAGTCAGAGGGTGAAAGTAGTATTTGAGAAGGAACAGGGTCCCATGGGCAGGAGGTTAGATGAGAGTTAGGGAAAAGTTTATTGACTTCCTCTGTAGTAGCTGGGTTAACCCTTTCATGACTAAGCCTATTTTTGAAATTTGGTGTTTACAAGTTAAAATCCGTATTTTTTGCTAGAAAATTAGAGTACCCAAACATTATATATATATTTTTTTTTTAGCAGAGAATCTAGAGAATAAAATGGCGATTGTTGCAATATTTTTTATCACACGGTATTTGTGCAGCGGTGTTTTTAAACGCAAATTTTTGGAAAAGGGAAACTTTCATGAATTTAAAAAAATCCAAACAGTAAAGTTACCCCAATTTTTTTGTATAATGTGAAAGATGATGTTACGCCGAGTAAATAGATACCAAACATGTCACCCTTTATAATTGCACGCACTCGTGGAATGGCGACAAACTACGGTACCTATGAATTTCCATAGGCGATGCTTTAAAAAATTTTTACGGTTACCAGGTTTGAGTTACAGAGGAGGTCTAGGGCTAGAATTATTGCTTTTGCTCTGACGATCGCGGCGATACCTCACATGTGTGATTTGAACACCGTTTACATATGCGTGCGCGACTTCCGTATGCGTTTTCTTCGCTGCGCGGGGACAGGGGCACTTTAAAAAAAAATTTTTTTTTTTACTTTATAAATTGTGTTTTAAAAAAAAATTATTTTTTACTTTTATTGCTGTCACAAGGAATGTAAACATCCCATGTGACAGTAATAGGTGGTGACAGGTACTCTTTATGGAGGGATGGGGGGTCTAAAAGACCCCCCATCCCTCCTTTACACTTCAAAGTATTCAGATCGCTGAAAACGGCGATTCTGAATACTGTGTACTTTTTTAAATTCGGCGCCATTGGCAGCCGAGTAAACGGGAAGTGACGTCATGACGTCGCTTCCGCGTTTACAACGAGAAGGCTGGAATGAAGCCGCCCACAGCTTCGTTCCAGCCCGCCCCCAGCTGCCGAAGATACCCGATCGGACACCGGGCCTCCCGATCGCACGGGAGGCCCGGTAACAGCGACGGGAGGGAGGGGGATGTCCCCTCCCGCTCCTCCGGTATAACAACCGAGTGGCTTTTAACTCGGTTAGCCGATCGCCCGCTGGAAACAACGGTACCGGGATGATGCTCGCAGCTGCGGGCATCATCCCGGTATAACCCCGGAAAGCCGAGTACGCATATCTGCTTACGGTCGGCGGGAAGGGGTTAAACAAGAGTATTGATTGTACAGGTTGACAGTATAAAGTGAGGGAGATATCTGTAGAGTGGGGATCTGAAGACTAATTGTCTCAGTCTAATTTTTTGAAGTGATTAGCAATCTCCTGGGCAGTGAGTGGAGGTAATGGAGGACGAAGTAGAGCGTTTAAAGGTAGAAAAGAATTAAACGGGGACTGCGTGAGAGGGTGTTAATGAGAGTGATAAAGTAGTTCTGTTTGGCAGTGTGGAGGCAGGAATGGTATTTTTAGAGGGCAGATTTATATTGGCTAAAATCTTGCTGTGACTTAGTCAATTTACAGCTGGTAATAGTCTTAAAGTAAAAAGTATTTTTGTAGGTATGTCTCTCTACCAGCTTTGCATATCTATATAGTAAAATTTTTGCTGCCCTTTGCAAAATAGCCTAGCTCTGTCAGATTGCATGGAGAGTCTGAACAGCAATTTTCAAGTCTTGCCATAGATTCTCAATTGGATTTAGGTCTGGACTTTGACTGGGCCACTCTAAACGCATCAATCTGTTTTAATCTAAACCAGGGGTGGCCAAACTTTTTTCAAAGGGGGCCAGATTTGATGAAGTGAACATGCGTGAGGGCAGACCATTTTGCCTGACATTCTTTAAACCATTAAAATTCGGTCTAAGCGTGTTCGTTCAAGCACTAATACATGGCCCAACAAGAATTCTCTTGCGTTTGTGGCTGTGTGTGGTGAAGAGATGAGCTTGGGCGTGTAATTTGGATATACCGTATTTATCGGCTTAAAACACGCACCTTCACTTTAAAAAGGAAGTTTCAGGAAGAAATCTTACATTTTAAATAACAGTGAAGCAAAATAAGGGTCAGTGCCCATCTGCAGCCTCACAAGTGCCATGAATGCAGCACCCACTCCATCGGTGCAGTCTGATTTATGTCCATCTGCAGCCTTGAGGAGACAGGGAGGGGGCGGGACGAGCGCCGCCAGACATACAGGAGAATCTCCTGTTTTCTCGGCGGCCTCTTTAATTGAAAGTCCCACCTCCTGTGATGGGCAGAACAGTTGTCCAATGACAGCGCAGGAGACGGGACTTCCTTTTACACAGGACGCTGTGTAAACAGGAAATACTCCTGTATCGTGTACGGCGCTCGTCCCGTCCCCTCCAAGGCATTTATATCTTTTGGGGGCCACAAAAGATATATATGTCAAAATTACCAGGTGGGCCGCCCGAAACCGTAACGTGTGCCGCGATTGGTCCGCGGGCCGGACTTTGGACATGCCTGATCTAAACCATTCCATTGTAAGCTCTGCCTGTATACTTTAGGTTCATTGTCCTGCTGGAAGGTAACCCCCCCCCCCCCCCCCCCAGTCTCAAGTCTTTTGCAGACTCTAACAGGTTTTCTTCTAAGATTGCCCCGTATTTGGTGCTAACCAACTTCCCTGTTCCTGCTGAAGAAAAGCATCCCCAAAATATGATGATGCCACCACATTTCACGGTGGGGATTGTGCAGTGTTAGTTTTCCGCCACACATAGCGTTTTGCTTTTAGGCCAAAAAGTTAAATTTTGGTCTCCTCCTGACCAGAGAACCTTCTCCACATGTTTGCGGTGTCCCCCACATGGCTTCTTGCAAACTGCACTTCCTATAGCTTTCTTTCAACAATGGCTTTCTTGACACTCTTCCATAAAGGCCAGTTTTGTGGAGTGCACGACTAATTGATGTCCTGTGGACGAATTCTCCCACTTGAGCTGTGGATCTCTGCAGATCCTCCAGAGTTACCATGGGCCTCTTGGCTGCTTCTCTGATAATGCTCTCCTTGCCCAGCCTGTCAGGGTGGACAGCCATGTCTTGGTTGGTTTGTAGTTGTGCCATAGTCTTTCTAATTTCAGATGTTGGATTGAACAGTGCTCCATGAGATGTTCAAAGCTTGGGATTATTTATTTTTTTTTTTTTTATAACCTAACCCTGCTTTAAACTTCTCCACAACCTTAACCCTGACCTGTCTGGTGTGTTCTTTGGCCTTCATGATGCTGTTTGTTCTGGAGGCAATTGGATCCACTAGATTTTAGTTGTGGGGTATCAGAGTAAAGGGGGCTCAATACAAATGCACACCACACATTTTTTTTTTTTAAACATTTTATTTGTAAAAAAAAAGAAACATTTATCATTTTCACAATTACGTGCCGCTGTGTTGGTCTATCACATAAAATCCCAATAAAATGCTTTTAGGTTTTTGCTTGTAACATGACAAAATGTGGAAAATTTTAAAGGGTATGAATGGGTTTCCCAAACCCCCCCCAAGGCACTGTAGGTATTCTGCCACATGTTTTGGGGAGGTCTGTCATTTTCCTACCCAGACAAATCTGATTTATCTCTAAGGCTACTTTCACACTGAGGCGTGCGGGCGCTGGCGGTACAGAGGCGCTAAATATTGCACCGCTTTGCCGTCGTTTTATCGGCGCTAGAGGGGCGGTCTTAACCCCCCGCTAGCGGACGAAAAAGGGTTAAAACCGCCCGCAAATCGCGGCTGCAGCGGCGCTTCCTCATTGTTTTCATTGGGAAGGGGCGCTTTAGGAGCGGTAAATACAGCGCTCCAAAGATGCGGCTTGCAGGACTTTTTGGACCGCCCTGCGAGAGCACCGCTCCAGTGTGAAAGCCCTCGGGGCTTTCACACTGGAGTGCATTGAGCGTCAGTTTGCAGGCACTATTTTTAGCACTTTATCGCCTGCAAAGCGCCTCAGTGTGAAAGGAGCCTTACTGTCTTCTCAGAATTATTTCCAGTTTCGTTTTCACTATTGTCTTCCCATCTACCAAAGAGTTGCAAAAACTTCCCCCTTTTTATTTTTTTTTAGGATCCTGTAGGACCTAAATTATGCAGTGTCATAGGTTATCTTTAGTCTAAGGCTGGCCATACATGGTCGAATTTCGCAAGAATTTTTGGTGCATTTTGTGCTCTGATGGTGCCACCATTTATTTTAAAAATTCGACCAACCAAGCCTGCAATTTCACCTCCTGTTGCTACAGAAAATAATTTTCTGGGCTGGGAATCTTCTTTTCTTTCTGGAAATGTTCTTTTCTTGCACATGCAAATTTTCTTTTTGATTACATTTCTCGCACGATTCTCCTATCATTGATTAGAAAATCATTTGTTTCAAAAAATTTCCAACATGCCCAATTAAATTCCATGGCCACACAAAAATCGTCTGTTGCTGCAGCCCACTAATGGTAATGGTAAAATTCTTTCGAAATTTGATTAGGTTTTTTTTTTTTTTTTTTTTTTATTGAAAAACTTGAGCATGGTAAGCGTATAAAAATCCACATGTAAAATAACAGTCACTTGCTATACAGACAGAAGAAAGGAGCAGTAACACATGTTTTGCTATACACATGTTTATTCCCTTTGTGTGTATTGGAACAAAACAAAGGAGGAAAAAAAGCAAATTGGACCTAATGTCACACAACTCCAAAAATGGGATGGTCAAAATTCTTGGTACCCTTAACTTAATATTTGGCTGCACACCCTTTGGAAAAATTAACTGAAATCAGTCGCTTCCTATAACCATCAGTAAGCTTCTTACACCTCTCAACCGGAATTTTGGACCTCTCTTCCTTTGCAAACTGCTCCAGGTCTCTCTTATTGGAAGGGCGCCTTTTCCCAACAGCAATTTTAAGATATCTCAACAGATGTTCAATGGGATTTGGATCTGGACTCATTGCTGGCCACTTTAGAACTCTCCAGCGCTTTGTTGCCAATCATTTCTGGGTGCTTTTTGGCATATGTTTGGGGTCATTGTCCTGCTGGAAGACCCAAGATCTCGGACGCAAACTCAGCTTTCTGACACTGGGCTCTACAGTGCGACCCAAAATCCTTTGGTAATCCTCAGATTTTGTGATGCCTTGCACACATTCAAGGCACCCAGTGCCAGAGGCAGCAAAACAACCCCAAAACATCATTGAACCTCCACCGTATTTCACGGTCGGTACTGTGTTCTTTTCTTTGTAGGCCTCATTCCGTTTTCGGTAAACAGTAGAATGATGTGCTTTACCAAAAAGCTCTCTTGGTCTCATCTGTCAACAAGATGTTTTTCCAGAAGGATTTTGGCTTAAGTACATTTTGGCAAACTGTAGTCTTGCTTTTTTATGTCTGTCAGCAGTGGGGTCCTCTTGGGTCTCCTGCCATAGCGTTTTGTTTCATTTAAATGTCGACGGATAGTTCGCGCTGACACTGATGCTCCCTGAGCCTGCAGAACACCTTGAATTTCTTTGGAACTTGTTTAGGGCTACTTATCCACCATCCGGACTATCCTGCGTTGCAACCTTTCATCATCATCAATGTTTCTCTTCCGTCCACGCCCAGAGAGATTAGCTACAGTGCCATGGATTGCAAATTTCTTGATAATGTTGCGAACTGTGGACAAAGGCAAATCTAGATCTCTGGAGATGGACTTGTAACCTTGAGATTGTTGATCTTTTTCCACAATTTTGATTCTCAAGACCTCAGACAGTTCTCCTCTCCTCTTTCTGTTGTCCATGCTGAGTGCGGCGCAAAGACGAAGTTAACTTCTCTCCTTTTTATCTGCTTTCAGGTGTGATTTTTATATTGCCCACACCTGTTACTTGCCCCAGGTGAGTTTAAAGGAGCATTAAATGCTTGAAACAATCTTATTTATCCACAAATTTGAAAGGGTGCCAAGAATTTTGAACAACCTATTTTTTGGATTTTTGTGACATTATGTCCAATTAGCTTTTTTTTTCCCTCCCTTTTTTTTGTTTTGTTCCAATACACACAAAGGGAATAAACATGTGTATAGCAAAACGTGTTACTGCAATAATTTTCTGTGAGAAATGCTTGATTTTCTGGAAAAATTTCTGAGGTGCCAACAGTTTCGCCCATGACTGTAGCTAGACTTAAAGATCCATATCAGTTGCAAATACCCCACCATCAATACCCATTCACAGTATCCAATAAGGAGTGTACCAAAAGAGTGGCTCAACCTAGCCCAAAGTTGAGGGTCAGGGGCTAAAGCTGCATTGAGCGAGGGACCTGAGTCTTGTATATGGAGGAGGGCGTCATCTGCATATAAACATGCCTTCTCCTCCAAAGGTCCCACCCGCAAACCCTTAACTGATGCAGAATCCTGAAATGGAATTGCCAAGGGCTCCAGGGCCAAGGCAAATGGGGAAGGGAGACAAGGGGCATCCCTGCCGGGTACCTCACTGCAATGGAAAGTATTCAGAAATTTGATTATTTGTGCGTATTCACGCCCTTCCCAGGCATGATATGAAGCTAGTTTGATCAAGTGAATGACCTGCTCCAACACTGCGGATAGGCGATTCGCCAATATCTTGGCCAAAATGTTTGAATCCACATTGCGGAGCGATATTGGATGATACGATGAACGTTCCTCAGGATTCTTACCTGGCTTGGGCACCAAAACCACCACCGCCTCCAACATAGAATCTGGCAAGCCACCCATTTAACCACTTGCTTACAGGGCACTTAAACCCCCCTCCTATCCAGACCAATTTTCAGCTTTCAGCGCTGACGCACTTTGAATGACAATTGCACGATCATACAACACTGTACTCAAATGAAATTTTTATCATTTTTTCCCCACAAATAGAGCTTTCTTTTGGTGGTATTTGATCACCTCTGCGGTTTTTATTTTTTGTTAAAAAAAAAAAAATGTAAAAAGACCGAATTAAAAAAAAAAAAAAAAATTTTTTTTTTTTAATTTTGTTATAAAATTTTAAAAAGGGTAATTTATCTCCTTCATTGATGTACGCTGATGAGGCGGCACTGGTGGACACTGATCTGGTACATTGATAGGCAACACTGCTAGGTGGCACTGATTGGCACCACTGGTGGGCACTGGCACCACTGGTGGGCACTGGCACCACTGGTGGGCACTGGTACGTGGCACTGGTGGGCACTGGTACGTGGCACTGGTGGGCACTGGTACGTGGCAATGTCAGGTGGCACTGGCAGGGGGTACTGGTGGCACAATTGAGGCATTATTGCCTCCTCCTCTTCGGGACCGATGTCCCTTGCTAACGAGCCGGTGATCGGCTTTTTTTTTTTCTCCTCGCACTGTCAGCGCGAGGAGAAAAAAAAAACGATCAGAGCTTTTGTTTTGATCATGTGATTAGCTGTCATTGGCTGACAGCTGATCACATGGTAAGGGGCCGGCCCCTTACTTGGATTGGTGATCAGCCGAGTCTCAGTGACTCGGTGATCGCAGGGCGCGTGCACAGGGGAGGCCATCGTGTGACGGCCTCCAGGGAATTAAGGTCCGCGCTGTAGCCGTCGTTCAGCTATAGCGCGGATATCAAGCGGTTAAAAAGAATTGTTGTAAATGCGGAGGTAAGTCTTGGGGCAAGCTGATCCAGATGGGGTGTGTGTGTGTGTGTGTGTGTGTGTGTGTGTGTGTGTAAAACTCGCTAGGAAGTTCGTCTGTCCCTGGGGTCATGGCCAGCTGAACCCCCCTCTAAAGGAAATATCCTGCTCCAAGATTAGCCAAGTCCAGTCTAGGAAAGGCAGTCCCATCCAAGTAAGTGTATAGGTCAGTTGTAGTATAAGCCACTCGGGAGTAATACAAATGTTTGTAATACCTAAGAAACCTGTGATTGTCAGAGGGTGACCTAAGTAATTCCCCTGTATCGTCTTTAACCCCACTAATATGCGTCATGGCATATTGGTCTTTGTCAAGCCACACCAGCATCCTACCATTCTTATTGCCATGTTCGAATATTCTCTGAGCAGTATCTAACATAGACTTGTGGGTCATATCTACTCGGAGCAGGGATAATCTGCAGGGCGAACTGCCAGTCCCCATAGGTAGTGGGAATGGGGTTAGTGACATAGAAGGCCTCCTTTTCACCCACCTCTCTGTTCTAACTTATCTAGTGACTGAGCAGAGGCCTAACAGGCCACTGCAATGCAGGATATATAGGCACCCAGGTGTCCAGGCCTTAAACGCATCCTAGGTAGTAGCTGGGTTAGTAGAGTTAGCATTGTCAATCAAGTACTGGCAAAACCCCTCTCGAATACTCTCTTGAACAGCAGGATCCTCTATCCAGTATCTGGACAGGCTCCACAATCGCTCTCCCCTATCTATACAGTACAACCCTCACCGGAGCATGATCCAAGACACCCCTGGAAAGGATGGTGACCTTGGAAACTCTGAGCAAGGTATGGGTAGCAAGGATTAATTCAATGCGTCAGAACGTCCGGCAGGATGCCGAATGACACGTAAACTCCCGGCTAGCGGGGGTGAAAGTATCTCCAGACATCCACCAGAGCGAATTTAATAGGTACGATGCCCGGTGGGTGTGGAGAGGCGACTCTTTGTACATCTTGCGGCATGTATGCGTTCCTTGATCATCCGATCGAGGGCGAATACTGTTGTGCAAAATGTAAGCACATTGTTTCCCTGGAAGCCTAGGTTCTGAATCTGGGGAAGCAACTGTCAGCACTGAGAGGTCCCTCCATACTAAAGGTGAGCCAGGAACGTACACGGCAGGTGCTGACAGGAGCCAGCACAGAGGCGGGTGGAGACAGAGGTGCAGGTACTAGCAAAGAGTAGATGGGTGACAGTCAGGAGGGGTAGAGAGGGAAGTACCAGGGAGGCCGATCCAGGACTGGAGCATCCCAATAAGTACGCTCCATTGAGTGACATTGGTGAAACCAGTCAGGGACCAGCACTGCTGGAGATGAGGGACTCTCCTAGCTGCCAGGGGAAGAACTCCTCCAGTGAGTGGGGGGGCAGCAAAAGGAAAGGAAAGACAGATTCTGGTGGTAGGGGACTCAATTCTTAGGACAGAGAGGGCAATCTGTAACCAAGACCTGAAGCGCCGAACAGTATGTTGTCTACCGGGCGCTCGGATTTGGCACATTACGGATCTTGTGGACAGATTACTGGGAGGGGCTGGGGAAGACCCGGCTGTCATGGTGCACGTTGGCACAAATGACAGTCAGAGGCAGATGGAGTGTCCTAAAGAACGATTTTAGGGACTTAGGTGCTAAATTGAGGAAAAGGACCTCCAAGGTAGTGTTCTCAGGAATACTACCGGTACATCGAGCCACACCAGAAAGGCAGAGGGAGATTAGGGAAGTAAACAAGTGGCTGAAGAGCTGGTGTAGTAAGGAGGGGTTTGGGTTCCTGGAGGACTGGGCCGACTTCTCAGTTGGTAACCGGTACTATAGAAGGGACAGACTGCACCTAAATGAGGAGGGTGCAGATCTGCTGGGAATGAAGATGGCCAAAAAGTTAGAGGGGTTTTTAAACTAGGCGATGGGGGGGAGGGTCCAGAGACAGTGATAGCCAGCGCGGAAGATATTCCAGAGGGTAATATTGGGGGCATTAGTGGTAGGTTAACCAAAGCACAAAAACACAAGGTGAGTATAGTAGCAAGTCCTAGTTGCAATCTTGAAACACCCAATACGAGGACAACATGCGACCGGTCTAAACTATGTGGCATGTTCACCAATGGCAGGAGCATGGCGGACAAGATGGGTGAACTAGAGATACTGTTGTACAAGGAGGATTTGGATTTTGTGGGAATTTCAGAGACCTGGTTCAACAGCTCTCATGATTGGCTGGCAAACATTCAAGGGTATACCCTATACCGCAAGGATAAAGAGGGTAAAAAAGGGGGAGGGGTATGCCTATATATCAAGAATAATGTACAAGCGAATGTGAGAGATGACATCACTGAGGGAGCTAGAGAGGAGATGGAATCCTTATGGGTAGAGCTCCAAAGGGATGAAGCTAAGGGGAAAATAATACTGGGAGTATGCTATAGGCCCCCTAACCTGAGGGAGGAAGTGGAGATGGATCTCCTATCACAAATTGGATTAGCAGCAAGGATGGGAAGTGTTATCATAATGGGGGATTTTAATTATCCAGACATAGACTGGGTGGAGGGAACCACGCATTCATTTAAGGCTCGCCATTTCCTTAATGTCTTGCAGAACAATTTTATGGGTCAGATGGTAGACGCACCAACTAGAAATAAAACATTACTGGATCTACTGATTATCAACAATACAGACCTGATCACAGATGTGGAAATACGGGGCAATTTAGGTAACAGCGATCACAAGTCACACAAATAGGAAACATGAAGGGAACACAAAGACACTGAATTTCAAAAGAGCCAACTTCCCTAAACTACAAACCTTGCTGCATACATTGGGATAAAATATTAGGAACAAAGAATACGGAGGAGAGATGGGTTTGCTTTAAGAGCATATTAAATAAGGGCATTAGCCAATGTATCCCATTGGGTAATAAATTTAAAAGAGCGAACAAAAATCCTGGATGGCTTAACTCCAATGTAAAAATGCATATAAAAGCAAAGGAGAAGGCCTTCAAAAAATACAAGTTTGAGGGATCATCCTTTATAAAGAATGCAATAAGAAATGTAAGGGTGCAATTAGGACGGCTAAGATAGAACATGAAAGACACATAGCGGAGGAGAGCAAAAAAAATCCCAAGAAATTCTTTAAGTATGTAAACAGTAAAAAAGGGAGGACAGACCATATTGGCCCCATAAAGAATGAGGAAGGACATCTGGTTACAAAGGATGGGGAGATGGCAAAGGTATTGAATTTATTCTTCTCCTCAGTCTTCACGAGTGAATCGGGGGGGCTTCAGTAATCAAAACTGCAGTGTTTATCCTCATGACACAAAACAGGAAGCACCTCCATGGTTAAGAGGACGGAATTAAAATTAGACTTGAGAAACTTAACATTAATAAATCACCGGGACCAGATGGCTTGCATCCGAGGGTACTTGGGGAACTCAGTCAGGTGATTGCCAAACCGTTCCTAATTTTTACAGACAGTCTATTGACTGGAATGGTACCAGCTGATTGGAGAAAAGCCAATGTAGCACCAATATTTAAAAAGGGCCCAAAAAACATCCCTGGGAATTACAGACCAGTTAGCCTAACATCAATAGTATGTAAACTCTTGGAGGGGATGATAAGGGACTATATACAAGATTTTATTAATAAGAACGATATCATTAGCAGTAATCAGCATGGATTCATGAAGAATCGTTCTTGCCAAACCAATCTATTAACCTTCTATGAGGAGGTGAGTTGCCATCTAGATAAAGGAAGGCCCGTAGACGTGGTGTATCTGGATTTTGCAAAAGCATTTGACACAGTTCCCCATAAACGTTTACTGTACAAAATAAGGTCCGTTGGCATGGACCATAGGGTGAGTACATGGATTGAAAACTGGCTACAAGGGCGTGTTCAGAGGGTGGTGATAAATGGGGAGTACTCAGAATGGTCAGGGGTGGGTAGTGGGGTTCCCCAGGGTTCTGTGCTGGGACCAATCCTATTTAATTTGTTTATAAACAACCTGGAGGATGGGATAAACAGTTCAATCTCTGTATTTGCAGACGATACTAAGCTAAGCAGGGCAATAACTTCTCCGCAGGATGTGGAAACCTTGCAAAAAGACCTGAACAAATTCATGGGGTGGGCGACTACATGGCAAATGAGGTTCAATGTAGAAAAATGTAAAATAATGCATTTGGGTGGCAAAAATATGAATGCAATCTATACACTTGGGGGAGAACCTCTGGGGGAATCTAGGATGGAAAAGGACCTGGGGGTCCTAGTAGATGATAGGCTCAGCAATGGCATGCAATGCCAAGCTGCTGCTAATAAAGCAAACAGAATATTGGCATGCATTAAAAGGGGGATCAACTCCAGAGATAAAACGATAATTCTCCCGCTCTACAAGACTCTGGTCCGGCCGCACCTGGAGTATGCTGTCCAGTTCTGGGCACCAGTCCTCAGGCGGGATGTACTGGAAATGGAGCGAGTACAAAGAAGGGCAACAAAGCTAATAAAGGGTCTGGAGGGTCTTAGTTATGAGGAAAGGTTGAGAGCGCTGAACTTATTCTCTCTGGAGAAGAGACGCTTGAGAGGGGATATGATTTCAATTTACAAATACTGTACTGGTGACCCCACAATAGGGATAAAACTTTTTCGCAGGAGAGTTTAATAGGACTCGTGGCCACTCATTACAATTAGAAGAAAAGAGGTTTAACCTTAAACTACGCAGAGGGTTCTTTACTGTAAGAGCGGCAAGGATGTGGAATTCCCTTCCACAGGCGGTGGTCTCAGCGGGGAGCATTGATAGCTTCAAGAAACTATTAGATAATCACCTGAATGACCGCAACATACAGGGATATGTAATACTGACACATAATCACACACATAGATTGGCCTTGATGGACTTGTGTCTTTTTTTTCAACCTCACCTACTATGTAACCCATCCACTGAGCCAGGTCAGGGGACCAACGGGAGGTAGAGTCTGTCCAGATCTGGAGTAGGGGTCATGTTGAAATCCCCCAGGAACAGTAAATCACCCAACACATATGTCAATACAGTTCGCATAATAACTCCAAGTAAGGAGGCATCTGCCGGAGGTGGCAAGTATAAGCCCACCAGGGGTACATTCTCTATCGAAGCATGCATCATTATATAGCACCCCTTCAGATTCTGTTCTAATGTCCAAGAGCTGAAAGGGAAGAGATTTATGTACCAGTATACTGACCCCCCACCCCCCCAGTGGCCGAGGCATGTGGCGTGATTGTGAGCCAACCCATCCCTTTTCGAGACCTAGGATACGAGATCTCACTAAGTGTGTCTCTTGTAAAATAACAATCTGGGGGTTGTGTGGGGTTTGTTTTTTTTTTTGAGGTATTTGAACACCAGGGATTTCTTGACAGCGGAATTAAGCCCCTGAACGTTCCAGGAGATTACACATACAGCTGCCATAAGATTAGAACCACATAAATGAACCTGAGCCAATGCAAGCCAGCCCGCACTCCAACACCCCAAGGGACCGCAGCCAGAGGAACCTTCCCAAACAGGGCCAATGCATTCCCAATTGTACCCCATATCAGTAACACAATGCCATTTAATATATCAAGAAACAACGGACCATGCCATAAAAGATACAATTGTACATATTAATCTCCACATAAACAAGCAAATAACAGACCAAAAGAAACTCTTGTCCACCATTGGTTAGCAACTGCTCACCCCCCTGGATCTCATATAGTGTGAGACCGCATGGATCCCCGGCAACTGGAACACAGGAGACGTGGTAGCAAAACTAGAGTGAAAAGCAATCCATAACTAGTCCGTCCTGACAGCCTTCTGGAAATGATAGTAGCAATAGAGACCTAAAGTTCCCATCAGGAGGTGCTGGTAAGAGGGGGGGAAAAAAATATTACCAGAGTCAATCGCCTGGACTAAGCCAGGGGCACACATCTTGAAAGGGCCTGTGTAGCTGCAGCAGCTCTATGACCTCTGTAGTCCGTGAGGAACCCCAATATAAGGGAAGAGACCCCCAAAAGTCCCCCTAGACAAAAACAGGGGACAAACAAGGTAAGTAAGGGGCCTCCCACCAACTGAAAAAAACAAACAAATTAAATCTTAGGGATCACAGCTCGGGAACAGCAGGCAGATGAGTAGTAACCAGATTGCAGCGATGTCCAGGATCTTCAGCCCCCCCCAGGGGTAAGGACTCTAGCCAGTCCGCATCATCTTTGGGGGAGAGACAGAACCGCACCATCTCACCATTGACGACTCTCAGCAGGAAAAGGACACTATATATTTAAGCCCTCTGGTACGGAATGCAGCTTTAACCGAATCAAAGGACCTGCGAAGCTTCTGTATCTCCACAGAGCAGTCAGGGAAAATCAGCAGCCGATTGTGTTGCTGCTGGTAAAAGGGAGCGCAAAAGTTATTCCGCAAAGACTGTAGGTTTTTTTTCCCTCAGCCCCTCCTGTCAGACCAATGATGTGGATGATGTTTCTCTTACAGCGATTTCCCCCAAATCCGCCCCCCCCCCCCCCAGGATATATCTGGGGGAAAACGGATCCTCCTGGCAGCTTTCCCACGGCCGGAGGATTTAGAAGGCGTCCACCCAGCAGCGCAGAACACCACCAAACTCTGGTGTGGATGATATTAGGAGAACACTCCAGCAGAGCTTCGGGAAAGACGTCCGGTCACTCTGTCATCTTGGACACGCCCCTGATAACCATTTGTTTGCCGTCTCTCCTGCTGATAGCTGATATTATTTGCCGATATTTTGTACATTTAAACTTTTCGAAAATAACACCAATTTTATGCACAAATCTGGTATAAAATGAACATGTTAATGTTTATTAAAATGAAACAATACGGGCTCGTTCTTCACTTGAAAACTGATGGGAGAAAAACAGATTTCAAAACTGACATATCTGTCTGCAGTGCACCATGGTGTGATGAACAAGGCCTAAAGGCAAACAACTGGGAGAATAAAGTGCTTGAAAAACAACTTCTTAAATGGCTTCCCAAAAATGTTCTTCAATACTCCCATTTAAGTAGAACAATATTATAGTGCAAAAAGCATAACCTTTCAGCATGTTCACCTGTTAAACGGTCTGTTTTTCTTTAGAGGTGCACCGAAATTTCTTCCGCCGAAAATTATCAGACGAAAATGGTGTGGGGGGGGGGGGGGGGATCCTTTTTTTTTTTTTTTTTTGTATTTCAGGCCAAAAAGAAAAAAATGGCAGATACCGGAAGGGGGCGGGGTCCGCCCCAGGTGCCGCCCAGTCCTCCCTCCCCTCCCTGCGATCTCCGTGTGTCACGGAGCTGAATTGTCAGGACTGTAGTAACAATGTCCCACCTTCTGTGATAGACTGCACACTGATCCAATGCCGAGACATTGAATCAATGTGATTTGATCACAGGAGGCGGGACATTGTTACTGCGGCCCGAGCAATTCAAATCCAGCTCCGTGATATACAGAGATCGCAGCTCTGATCCAGACACAGGCAGGCTGCATATGACCCTGGGGCATTGGTGAGGCTGCTGGGCATTGGTAGGCTGCATATGATGGGCACTGGTGAGGCTGCATTGATCTCTAGCATCATGTCTTCAGTCTCTGACCATCTCCTATATCATATCTACTAGAGGTACACAAAATGAAAACTTTGCTAATAATCTTGGCAACGTGTTTTAAGTAAGAGATTGCAGACATGATTCAAGAGATGGTTAGACACTGCAGACTGCACTAAAGGTGCCAATAATGGCCAACAATAAATTCATATCCAAATTGATGATAAATTGACAATATTAAAAAGTTGAATATAATAAAATTTATATATAAAAATATAAATATTTTTTTAAACTGTCATTTTCGGTATCTGTGTTCGGCCTAGTGCATCCTTCATTTTCGGTACCAAAATGTAAATTCGGTGCACCCCTAGTTTGTTTGTTTGTTTGTTTGTTTGTGTTTTTTTTTTTTTCCTCCCATAAATAGCTGCCACTTCACTGAAAACACGCTTCCTTGGTACAGATGAAGTAGGACCAGAGGTATCTTCTAGCACAAGAGGCAAGTCTTTTTTTAGCGTGACTTTTCTTTCCACCACTGAAGAGGATCACTTCTGTCAATTACTGGTTCCTTCAAATAGAGATGAAGTTCATCATCCAGGCTGATTATTGATGCACATTTAGAAGAATCCTCCGCATGAGGCCCCAAAAAACACACTGAGCATGGCATGTCAATTCGACCATGATGATTCTCTTCTGCTCGCTGTCTTTTTTTGATGCTTGTCTGTTTTTGCAGCATCCTGCTCTTCCAGATTAGTAACCTGCTCTTCCAAATTTGACCTTTCTGCAGGAACCTCCAGCAGCTTGTGTTGATCTTCTCTCAGCCATTGTTTTGCCTTGGCCGATACATCAGAAGAGAAAGCATGGTTCTTGTATTGAGAATCCAAAAGACATGCCAGCACAACATTTTTATTCTCGTCATGCTTCTCAAAGCGTTTGAGGCTGTCCCTCATGACCTGCCTGAATGTTTTAATGCCACGTGTGTTGGGTCCTTCTTTCAATTAAAAAAGCATCTTCAGCACTCGCACATGGGATGACAGAGGAGTCATAATGACTCGCTTCTAGTGTCACTTCCTCTATGGGGAGGAGAGTCTCAATGACATCGGCTACAATGTTCCACTGATCAGCAGTAGGACAACTATATCCTCCATGTTCACCTGAATAGATGCTCAAGAGCTCGCTTCTGTTCCAGCATTCTTTGCAGCATATGACGTGTTGGATTCCAATGCGTTGGAACAGCCTGAATTAGGCTGTTTTGGGGGTAGGCCAAGGTCTGCCTGAATGTATCTCAGTCGCTGCTTGGCAGGAACTGAATGGTGGAAATGGCCTCCCCGTCTCTTCAGCTTGCCATATATGTCGATCAAAGCTCTCTGGCTTGACAGACTATCATTTACCACAAGTTGCAGGGTGTGTGCCATGCAACTGAGGTCGGACACTTCAGCAAGCCTCATTCCTTTCACCATGTTTGCACCGCTGTCACGAAGCACAAGCATCACTAGGTCTTTGTTTATTCCCTCTTGAAGCATGCCTAGAAACATTTCTCTAATGTACTCCCCAGTGTGGGATCCTTGCATCACCTTTTGTTTTCAACACCAATTGCCTTTTTGTCCATCTGCTGTCAATGAAGTGGCACGTAAGACTCTCTCTAGTGACTGTTGTTCCTGATCAGCAGTCAGTCGTGAAGGAGAGTGAGTTGCCAGCATTCTCTGGTTGCAGCATAGCCTTTACTTTCTCAACTACCTTTTTGTTGTCCCAGCATTTCGTTTCGATAATACTTTTCACTCTTCAGTGGGTACCTTGGCTCAGCTATGGACATCAACTGCTGAAATCCAGAGTCGGACACCATGGTAAATGGCTGGTTATCCGTAACCATCTCTGTGATTGCTTTGTCCAGCTGTTGTGCTCTTCCACTTAGCTTTTTTCTGAAACATATCTTTTATTGTTTGGGATTGTGGTATTTCACTTTGTTTTCTCTGTGCTTCATTATACAATTCAACATGATGAACTCTTAAGCCTCGTACACACAATGGGATTGTTGGCCAACAGAGCCTCAGACTTTTGTCAAAAGGGCATGTGTCTGGATCTTGTCTTGCATAATGGCACACAATTGTCGGCCAACAAACCCAAACGTAGAGATGTACTCCGTGAAATTTCAGCTCTTGAGCGCCACCCTTTGGGAACCTTCTGCTAATGTCGTGTTTGAGCATTGATTCCGAGCATGCGTGTTTGTACTTTTGGTTTTTTGTGTGACAGATTTGTGTACAGACGATACGAAAATGACAACAGACCATTGTCTGACAAAAATTTACTAGCCTGCCATCCAACATTTGTTGGCCTAAAGTTGGACCACAATTGTCTGAAGGAGCGTACTAACAGTCAGATTTTAGGCCAACAGTCTGTCATCACACCATCACCTGCCAACAATTGGATCGTTTGTACGAGGCTTTAGATGGGCCCAAAGATTTGACGTATTTTTGTTTTTTGCTGTTGATCCCATGTGTTGCACACTGCTTCTTTTCCTGGAGATGGTTGAGACGAGAAATAGTCCCAGACCCACACTTTTTAACTTTTTCTCTCAGCATCCATCTGCATTGGAATTTAAAATAGGTTAAAAATGGCAGGCACCCTGCTGTGGGTGGGCTTGCTGGCAGGCACCCTGCTGTGGGTGGGTGAGCTTGCTGGCAGGCACCTTACAGTGGATGCCTGGCTGGCGTGTCTGCCCGAGTGTCGAGAGAAGAGGGAAGCTTGGGCCCAGTGGCATAATGACGTTGTGTGCGTGTCCTGCAGGCTTCTGGGCCCCAAAAAGATGACCGCGGCCCGTGGAGACCAATATCGGTCCAGTTTGCGACCGATGCCGATTGTTTTGGAAAATGCCGTTATCTGCCCGCAATAATCAGTCAATCCCTAGTTCATCATTAAGCTATTCTTTTTAAATCATAATGACCACAAACTACCCAAATGACCCTGATCAAAAGTTTACCCTGGTAATTTTGGCCTTTTAACATGCACACAAGTTGACACAAAGGGGTTTGAATGGCTATTAAAGGTAAACATCCTCACCTTGTGATCTGTTTAGCATTCTCAATTCATTGAGTTACAAGCAATCAGCAGTGTTCAAACTCTAATCAAGACGTGGAAAATGAGGGGTTTTGTTGAAACCAAACCACGGTTAGGTAGACCAACTAAAATTTCAGCCACAACTGCAAGGAAAACTGTTTGGGATGCAAAGAAAAACCCACAAGTAACTTCAGATGAAATGCAGGACTCTCTGAAAACATGTGGTGTGGCTGTTTCAAGATGCATAAAAAGGAGGAACTTGAAGAAAGATGGGCTGCATGGTAGAGCTGCACGATTCTGGCGAAAATGAGAATCACGATTTCTTTGCTCACGCTTCTCGTGGTGTAACATCTTTCACATTTAAAACAAAAAAATTGGGCTAACTTTACTGTTACACTTTTTTTTTTTTCCCAAAAAATTGTGTTTGAAAGACCGCTGGGCAAATACAGTGTGACATAAAATATTGCAGCAATTGACATTTTATTCCCTAGGGTCTCTAATAAAATATATAATGTTTTGGGGGTTCCAAGTAATTTTTCTAGCAAAAAATATTGATTTTTAACTTAAGTCAGAAAAAGATTTTAGACTTTAAGTGGTTAAACTTCATGCATTTATTTACACGTTGTTTAAAAATTTGGCAGACTGCCTGGATTTTTTTTCTTTACACACAGAAGTTTCCTTTTGATCTAAGAAGGCAGTTGCTTACAATGTTTCATTTTAGAAACTTGGCAGACTGCCTGGATGTTTTCTTTTGACAGCTGAGTGAGCAGATAAGTTTCTCCACTTGTTATATGAAAGAATCGGGAGATCGTCAGAGGGGTTGAATCGAAATCACAATTGAACGATTGTGCAGCTCTACTGCATGGTTGAGTCGCCAGAAGAAAGCCATTACTACGCAAATGCCACAAAGTATCCCGGTTACAATATGCCAAACGGCACAGAGACAAGCCTCAAACCCTCTGGCGCAGTGTCATTTGGAGTGATGAGACCAATATTGAAACACGGAGGTGGATCGCTGATGTTTTGGGGATGTGTGAGCTACAAAGGCACAGGAAATTTGGTCAAAATTGATGGCAAGATGAATGCAGTATGTTATCAAAAAGTCCTGGAGGAACTTTTGAATTCATCAGCCAGGAAGCTGCACATGGGACGTACTTGGACATTCCAACATGACAATAATCCAAAACACAAGGCCAAGTCGACCTCTCATTGGCTACAGCAGAATAAAGTGAAGGTTCTGGAGTGGTCATCTCAGTCTCCTGACCTCAATATCATTGAGCCACTCTGGGGAGATCTCAAACGTGCAGTTCATGCAAGACAGCCCAAGAATTTACAGGAACTGGATGCTTTTTGTCAAGCGGAATGGGCAGCTTTACCATCTGAGAAGTTAAAGAGCCTCATCCACAAATACCCCAAATGACTTCAAGCCGTCATTGATGTTAAAGGGGGCAATACACGGTATTAAGAACTGGGATATGTAAACTTTTGATCAGGGTCATTTTGGCTAGTTTCTGTTGTCATTATGATTTAAAAAGAGTAAACGGTTGATAATGACTTCAGCCAAACACTAACATGAGTGAAAAAATGTTTGTGTTCTCATTCATATTCTCTGAAAAATGGCCAAGAAATCATATAAATTCTGCCCGGGTATGTAAACTTATGAGCACAACTGTGTGTGTGTGTGTGTGTGTGTGTGTGTGTGTGTACTAGGGGGTCCTAGTAGATGGGCTCAGCAATGGCATGCAATGCCAAGCTGCTGCTAACAAAGCAAACAGAATATTGTCATGCATTAAAAAGAGGATCAACTCCAGAGATAAAACGATAATTCTCCCGCTCTACTAGACTCTGGTCTGGCCACACCTAGGCTGTCCAGTTTTGGGCACCAGTCCTCAGGAAGGATGTACTGGAAATGGAGTGAGTACAAAGAAGGGCAACAAAGCTAATAAAGGGTCTGGAGGATATTCGTTATGAGGAAAGGTTGCAAGAACTGAACTTATTTTCTCTGGAGAAGAGACGCTTGAGAGGGGATATGATTTCAGTATACAAATACCATACTGGTGACCCCACAATAGGGATAAAACTCTTTTGCAGAAGGGAGTTTAAAGACACTCGTGGCCACTCATTAAAATTAAAAGAAAAGAGGTTTAACCTTAAACTACGTAGAGGGTTCTTTACTGTAAGAGCCACAAAGGATGTGGAATTCCCTTCCACAGATGGTGGTCTCAGCGGGGAACATCGATAGTTTCTTGAAACTATTAGCGAAGCACCTGAACGACCGCAACATACATGGATATACAATGTAATACTAACATATAATCACACACATGGGTTGGACTTGTGTCTCTCTTTTCAACCTCACCTACTATGTAACTGTGTGTATGTATGTATATGTGTGTATGTATATATATATGTGTGTGTGTGTGTGTATGTATGTGTATATATATATATATATATATATATATATATATATATATATATATATATATATATATATATATATATATATATATATATATATATATATATATATATATATATATATATATATATATATTTTTGTACACACACATTGGATACATTGATACTTTTTCATGTGCTGCCAAGCTGACATATATGTAGCGAATAATTTATTGATGAAATGGTATAAATACATATATGTACACATGTCAGAGACAGCATTTGGCAATAAGGTAAATGATATAAATATTGAACATGGTCAATTGTAGATGTAGTACAAGATATTTCCTATTAACAGGCATTGGTACACCATATGCAACAGAGCTGCTGTAAAAACGAAGGAAGATACACATTATTAATCACTTAGTACTCCAAGAAATTTTGAATGAAGGAATATATGGGCCAGTGAATAGGTAATGAGCCAGACTTGACTGAGCACCCCATGGAAACTTGACGCATTTCATGGCTATATGCCATTCATCAGGAGTTGGTTACAGAGATAAACTGAAAATACAAATGGGTATGCAGTATTAATATATTCTACCCCCTAAGGGGAGAAAGACCTCATGGGGAGAAAGGGGTCTACTGTGCTTGGCTAGCATCGAGCAAGACGGACCCCCAAACTGTCTGTCTTGGAGCTGAGGCAAGGAACCCAGCCAAGAAACCTCCATAGCATGCCCAATCACCACAACACATTCCACATGTGTGGGGATGATTGCTAATAGTGTCCTGAAAAAAAAATGTATAAAATATGTGTGGAAAAAGTGAGAAAATATGAAGTTAATGATGATGAAAAAATCCTTTCCCCCCCCCCATCTTAAGGCTGAAGACTTGGTTGCTGCTTTTTTTCCAAAGAAGTTGTTAGAACTGGACAGCTTTCTCAAGGTAGGACTGCTCCTTAATTTTTTTTTTTTTTTTTTTTTTCATGTTTTCTTTTATTTATTTTTTCTTTGTCTTTACTTATTCTCAGGAACCCATGCTCAATGTCCAAGACCTAACACAAATACATTCAGAAATGAATCTGCCAGTACCAGATCCCATTCTACTGACTAACAGCCATGATGGATTGGATGGCGTAAGTTCCTGCTACAAAGTGCAGTGCAAAGTTGACTTTATCAGCTGCAACTATTTTATAAAGAATAATTTGTGTAGTACTTTCTGTTTAGTTGTATGTCATTTTGTAAACTAGCAGATTGATAGATTATCTCCTGATCTAGGTCTGTAGTAAAACAAAGATATGAAATGAACACTTCTGCCTGCTACTTACCCTATATCTGCGATCCATTAATTATAGAACACATATGTGGACAACATATAAAAGGGGTGTAGATGGGGGTGGGAAGAGATATTATTATGCTTTTACCCATCCATACCATTCCATGTTTTCTTGTTCTAGTCTATTTTGAGTAAAATGACCACTAGAATTGGTTGCTTCAACACAGGCCACGTTTACTGAACTAACATTTTGTGAACTAGCTTCCTCTTGAATAGATATTGACCAGGGAATGGGAGGGCCTCCTTTTGTTTGCTTTCACTGTACATAACTGCTTCTTTCCCCTTTCCCTTTTTTTTTTTTTTTTTTTCCAGCCAAACCTCAAGAAGCGAAAACTGGAAGATGGTGATGATCACTGTTCAGGTTTGTGTGTTTGTAGGATTATGTTTGGGGAAACAAATGCTGCATTGCAATTGCACATGTGCTGGATGAATATAGCACCTTTTTTCTTATTATCGTACATCAGAGCCATAGTAGTTACTATGTGGGTTATAGGGCCACCTTCAGGTGATGGACACTGGCACGCCCAAAATTAAAAAGTGCACTCCCTATATAACCCCTCCCACTGGTGGGAGTACCTCAGTTTTTTCGCCAGTGTCTAAGGTGTTGGTCACGAGTGAAGATTTGCTGTGCTGAGCTCCACTGGAACAATCCTTGTTGGGGCTAGCCATGCAGACCAGATCCATTCGGTGTCTTTTTGGCCGAATTGAATGGTACCCGGGCCTCGTATCCGAAGAAACGAGGTCTTGCCTGTAACGCTTCTCTTTTAGAGAGCTGGACCCCGGGATCCAGTACTTTTTGGTAGTAAGAACAAAGTTTTACTGGCGGAGGGGCTATTACAGGTCCGGGATTGTGGGTTTCCTCCCAGGTCCCCAGCTCCTAAAGTTTTAACGGAACCCACCGTGAAGGGTGAAGATTGGGTCTGTTGGTTTACCACAAAACCCTGCGGCGGGAAAGGTAAGTGGAGTTTTCTAAGAATTTAAAAAAAATTTTCTTATGTCTCCTTTTAAATTAGTAAATGTTGTCATACCACTGTCACCACTGGGGGCTGTATTGAGCACTTACATCTCAAGCCTCTCAGAGCTCACGTTTGTCCAGGAAACAGCAAGTTTTCTCTCCCCACCAGATGCCCCCCTTTGCTGTTTTTTCTTCCCCTTTTCTCTGGGAAAGGGCGCCAAAGGTTTTTTTTATTAAAAAAAAAAAAAACGGCACGAATAGCATGCTGCTCGGCGGCTCCCAGGCCCCCCTCCGCCATTCCTCCTTCCTCCCGGTGGATCCTATAGGATCAGGGGCACGCGCTCACGCGGGAAAACTATTTTTGGGGGGGAAGGGGCGGGGCTTAGCTCGGCGTTGGCGTCCTCCAACGTCCAGCGCGGGAAGGTCTGCTTTTTAAAACACCATTGTGTTGTTTATGCTGCAGGAGGGACACGAGCAGTGAGGTTGGTGACACAGGCATTCCTTTGACACATTTTACTACTGCATCAGGCTAAGCATTAATAGCAGTGATAGAGCTGGACTATTTGCTCAAGCAGTGGATGCATTCCTTCTGCTAGTACCTCTGCTTTGTGCATCGGGCTATGGCAGAAGGGGGTAAAAACACCACCTCAATAAAGGGCTCTAGAAAGACTTATTTAGTCACACGGAAGCCTAGATCCATCCCAGTAAGATGGCATCCTCCTCTGAGAGTAATATGGCTGGTCACGGTGAGCTGTCAGCAGGGGCAAGTGTTGCAGCTGCTCTTAAACACTGCAGGCCCTGTGTATATTACTAAGGAGAAGGTTTTTTCTTCTACCACTTTAAGCTTGAAGTAAAAGTTTGATGCCTTAATCGTATCCCAGAGTGGGACTAAGCGTAACAGGTCCCCGTCCATTGCTCAAGACCCTCATACTGAGGAACAAGGAGCGAGGGATGGTGAATTTCTCTCTAGGACCAGGGAAAGGCTCTCCTCTTCCGAAGAACCTGATGCGAAGTATCAAGCTCGTAGGAAAGGTTGTTTACAGTCGCTCAATGAATTGGTCCACTTCACATTTTTACTGTCAGTAATGCAGTTGATTGCTTTCGGTTCACTAAAAGCCCCCCCCATTCTGTTCATGCTTTTTCTATCCATTCATGGCTAAGAAAGCTTATGTATTCTGAGTGAGAGCACCCAGATAAAGTGTTTTTTTTTTTTTTTTTTTTTTTTTTTTTTTTTTCCTCTGAAAAAGTTCTCGATACTTTTATTCTATGGAGGAAGGGTTTTTGGGGAGTTCCAGCAATTTATATCCTCAGTAAACAAAAACCTGACTTGTCCAGTAGACAATGTTCATATGCTAAAGGGTCCAACAGACCCAAGAAGTTGGAGTTCCTTTTGAAGAGAAGAAAAAAAAAATGTGCTCACAGGTTCAGTCATTCAGACTTGCGCTAGCGTTCAGAGTATCTAAGTCCTTAAAGGACCAGTTTATAGAAGTACTCAAAGTAATTCCTGATCAGCAGGCCCAGGGTTTGGCCGGCATATCGGAAGCGTTCTGTTTTACAGTTGACGCTATGAAAGATTCTATTCTCCAGGCCACACGGCTCATGCTAAGGCTGGTACATGTGCATAGAATTCTATGGTTGAAAGATGGTCAGCGGAAGCGGTTATTTGGAGTATATCCAAAGAATTTTAATGGGGAAAAGTTCCCTTTTTTTTTTTTTTTTTTTTCTGGTTAAGACGTTTAAGTATTTTTCTTTAGAATATGCTTCTTCTCCAGTCCCAGGGGCATCTGCCTCAAGGCAGTCACGGCGGCCTCCACCGTCAGGATTCAAGAGGTAAACCTCAGGGTCAGTCCCAGGGTCAAAAGAGGACCTGGGGGAGGTAACCCACAAAACAAGATACTAAGGCCTTAGGAAAGGGTGCCCCTGCTCGCTCGAGTGGGGGGGGGGCTTCTACAGTTTCCAGGGTCTGGCAGGAACAATGTCAGAGTTCCCGTCTCCTCGTTTTCTCAGATCAAAACGTTCCCAGAGATCCAGTGAAAAAGGTCTTTCTAGCTTTGGATCATCTCTTGTCTCAAAGGGTCCCCTTGGTTAGAGCAAGGATTAGGGTTTTATTCAAGCCTTTTTTAGGGTTCCAAAACCGTATGGGGATATCTGACCCATTTTAGATCAAAGATCTAAACCGCTATTGAATATCCGTTCTTTTCGCATGGATTCAATCCGACTGGCGTCAATCGACATCAAGGATGCTTTTTTCCATGTGTCGGGGGGTTTTTTTCACCAGAGACTTCTACGCTTCAAGGTAGAAAATCTTCATTTTCAGTTTTTAGCTCTGCCTTTTGGTCTAGCTACTTCACCTCGAGTGTTTACAAAGGTCCTGGCTCCTCCTTTAGCCAGGATAAGGGCTCAAGGTATAACAATACTAGCCTACATAGATCAAATTCGGTAGCCCGCTTAATCCAAACTTTGGTCACCACAGTCAGCTACCTGGAATACCCAAGTTGGATTCTCAACCTAGAGAAATCCTTAAATCCATCAAAGTGATTGTAGTACTTGGGGCTGATCATTGATACAGCTCAGAAGAGGATTTTTTTTTTTCCCCAGGAAAGGATCAGTAAGAGAACTGATTAAGTTACTCAAGTCAAAGAAGAATCCTTCTATTCGGCTTTGCATGAATTTGTTGGGAAAGATGGTGGCTTCTTTCAAGGCCGTTCCTTACGCGCAGTTTCATTTAAGACTGCTGCAAAACAGTATCCTGTCAACTAGGAACAAGAAGGCCCAAGCTTTGGGCTTCCCAATGCGTTTATCCCCCAATGTGCGTCAGAGCCCCAATTGGTGGTTGATAATCCAAGAATCTTCAAAAAGAGAAATCCTTTCTACCAGTTACCTGGAAGGTGGTAACAGATGCCAGCCTTCTGGGCTGAGGAGCAGTCCTGGAAGAAGCATCTGTCCAAAGGAAATGGTCCAAATCAGAGATGACCATGTCCATCAATATTCTAGAGATTCGGGCAGTACGCCTGGTCCTGGAGGCCCAACTACGGAATTGTCCTATCAGGATCCAAGCCGACAGTGCCACAGCTGTGGCTTTTATCATTCACCAAGGTGGCACGAGAAGTTGTGCGGCCCAGAAAGAGGTGAATCATGTTCTATCTTGGGCAGAAAACAAACATTCCTTGCCTATTAGCAATTTTCATTCCAGGAATGGTGAATTGGCAGGCGGACTACTTGAGTCACCAACAATTGTTCCCAGGAGAATGGTCCCTTCACCCCGACATGTTTCTGTTGATATGTCAGAAGATGGGGAGTTCCGGATGTGGAACTTTGTGTCAAGGACCAGGGATCTGATGGCATACGAAACAGATGACTTGATTTTTTTTTTTTTTTTTTTTTTTTTCCGTGGGATCAGTTTTTTACTGATCTATGCGTTCCCTCCTGTTCTGCTGCTTCCGCGCCTTCTTCGCAGGATCAAGCAAGAAGGGAAAGAGGTGATTCGTGTGGCCTAGAAGATCTTGGTTTGCCGAGATCATAATGGCAGTGGGGGACCCTTGGTCCCTACCACTATGACCAGACCTTCTCTCGCGAGGTCCGGTATTCCATCCTACCTTACAAAAGCTAAAATTAGCGGTTTGGCTATTGAGACCCACATTCTGAAAAGATCGTGGATGGTTAGCCTCAGTAGTTCTAATTTGGTTAAATGCTAGGAAGCTGGCCTCCAGAGTTAAGAATCTGGAAGGCATATGTCTCCTGGTGTAAATCCAGGGATTGGCACCCCAGGAAATATGTCATAGGTAGGATACTTGAATTCCTACAGATAGTACTCAAGGCCAGCTTCATTTCTAATCCTATCGTGCCAGATGTTGGCCTTATTGGTCTTTTTCTTTTCATCAACCACTTGCTTCCCTCTCTCTGGTTCGTAACTTTATTCAGGGGGTAACATGGATTAATCCTCCAGTTTTGGTCACCCCTGAACCCTCTGGACTTAATTTTAGTCCTGTCGGCTTATAGAAGCAGCCTTTTTTTGGAGCCAGTATGAGATATTCCCTTGGTCCTTGAGGGGGGAAAAAATAATTTTCTTGGTTGCTATATCTTCTGCAAGAAAAGTATCGGAGTTGGCTGCTCTTTCTTGTAAGGAGCCATATTGGTCCTTCATAAGGATGAGGTTGTATTGCGGGCTCATCCTGAATTCTTACCAAAGGTAGCATCAGGTTTTCATTTAAACCAGGATATTGTTCTGCCTTAATTTTTTTTTTTTTTTTTCCAGAACTTCGTTTCTGTGGAAGAAAGGTCACTACATTTTCTTGATGTGGTGAGAGAGCGGTCAAGGTCTATTGAAAGTGACCGCTCAAATTCGTAAACAAATGTTTTGTTTCTGTTGCCAGATGGTCCTAAAGGACAGGCAGCATCGAAATTTACTGTTTCAAAATGGATTTGTCAAGTGATTGTCCAAACTTATGGTTTAAAGAGGAAAATTCCTCCTTTTCGTATTAAAACGCACTCCACCAGGGCTGTTAGTGCTTCTTGGGCAGTGCATCACCAAGCCTCCATGGCTCAGATCTGCAAGGCCGAAACTTGGTCTTCAGTCCATACATTTATCAGATTCTATCAAGTAGATGTGAAAGGCATGAGGACATCGCCTTTGGGCGCAGTGTACTGCAGTATAAGTCCTCTAGTCTCTTGCCCTACTTTTGTTGTGTCTCCCTCCCTTCAGTTGGCATTGCTATAGGACCTCCCACATAGTAACTACTATGGCTCTGTGTCCCGTGATGTACGATAAGAAAATAGGATTTTTATAATGGCTTACCTGTAAAACCCTTTTCTTTGAAGTATATCACGGGACACAAAGGTCCCTCCCTTCTTGGTATACACGTGTATTCTTTTGCTACAAAACTGAAGTACTCGCACCAGTGAAAGGGGTTATATAGGGAGTGCACTTTTTAATTTAGGGTGTGCCAGTGTCCATCAGCTGAATGTGGCCTATAACTCGCATAGTAACTGCTATGGCTCTGTGTCCCATGATGTACTTCAAAGAAAAGGATTTTACAGGTAAGCTGTTAGGATTTTTATTTTTTTTGTGTATAAAATGTTAGCAGTTAGACTTTATGCTATTTTTCATTATGCTTTTACACACCACCTACACGTTGTAATAAGTTTAAATTAAAAGCAGAGAGTAGCAGTTATATCATGGGAAGAAGGCTTCTCCATCCCTTAATACACCAAATTGTAATTGTGTGATTTCTATTGCTGCAACAAAGTGCCATGGGAGATATCTTTTGTCTAAGTTTAAATTAAAGGCTACAATAAAAGTGAACACACTAGCTAATTAAAAAAAAAAAAATGGTGCAGAGCAAAGTTTTCCGCAATGTCATATCTTTAATTCTAGGTTAAAACCTCTGCTAGTTGGGTATGCAGACAACATAATAAAGGTCATCAGATATTTAATAATTGAGACAGAGTTGAAAATCTTTGGAGATGTGTTAGTAGCATTGGAGTCGGAAATGCATAAGGAAAGATGACTGAATAGTTAGGCACTGGCCATTAGAAATTTTCATAAGACTGTTTTGCTTTTTGACTGAATTATTTATGTTGACTCTCTCTTTATATTTGAAAGCTGTTGCTGCTACCACATTATTTTGGGTGGCACATTATTTTTTTCCTAAGTTGAATGGTTGCTCCATTTTATAGTACAATAATGACATTAGTGTTGGTGAAACTTGGTGCATCCAACCTACCTTGAAGTTTTCCACATTTTTGTCATGTTGCAACCAAAAACGTAAATGTATTTTATTGGAATTTTATGTGATAGACCAACACAAAGTAGCACATAATTGTGAAGTGGAAGGATAATGAAAAATTGTTTTCAAAATTTTTACAAATATGTGAAAAGCGTGGTGTGCATTTTTATTTATTTTATTCAGCCACCTTTACGCTGATACCCCTAAATAAAATCTAGTGGAACCATATGCCTTCAGAAGTCATCTAATTAGTAAATAGAGTACACCTGTGCATAATTGAATCATTATAAATACAGCTGTTCTGTAAAGTCCTCAGAGGTTTGTTAGAGATCCCTAATGAACAAACAGCATCATGAAGGCCAAAGAAACCACCTGACAGGTCAGGGATTAAGTTGTGTTGAGGCCCGGTGACCAATCAGCTGCCTCCGGCGGCTGTGGGCGGCTTCGTTCCAGCCTTCTCATTGTAAACGCGGAAGCGACGTCATGACGTCACTTCCCGTTTACTCGGCTGCCAATGGCGCCGGTTTTAAAAAGATACACAGTATTCAGAATCGCCGTTTTAGGCGATCTGAATACTGTGAAGTGCAAAGGAGGTATCCCTCCATAAAGAATACCTGTCACCACCTGTTACTGTCACAAGGAATGTTTTGACAGCAATAAAAGTCATCAAAAAATTTTTTTTTTTTTTTTGTTTAACACAATTTATAAAAATAAAATGAATAAGAAAAAAAAATGTTAAAGCGCCCCCGTCCCCGCGAGCTCGCGCAGCAAAGAAAACGCAGTCACGCCCGCATATGTAAACGGTGTTCAAATCACACATGTGAGGTATCGCGATCGTCAGAGCGAGAGCAATAATTCTAGCACTAGACCTCCTCTGTAACTCTAACCTGGTAACCGTAAAACTTTAAAGCTTCACCTATGGAAATTCTTAGGTACCGTAGTTTGCCGCCGTTCCACGAGTGCGTGCAATTATAAAGCGTGACCTGTTTGGTATCTATTTACTCGGCGTAACATCTTTCACATTATACAAAAAAATTGGTAACTTTACTGTTTGGATTTTTTAAACTTCATGAAATTGTCCCTTTTCCCAAAAATGTGCGTTTCAAACACCGCTGCACAAATACCGTGTGATATAAAATATTGCAACAATCGCCATTTTATTCTCTAGATTCTCATCTAAAAAAAATATAATGTTTGGGGGTTCTAAGTAATTTTCTAGCAAAAATACGGATTTTAACTTGTAAACACCAAATTTTAAAAATAGGCTTAGTCATGAAAGGGTTAAAGCCGGCTTAGATTATAAAAAAAAATCCCAAGCTGTCAACATCTTATGGAGCACTCTTCAATTCAACATCTGAAAATGGAAAGTGTATGGCACAACTGCAAACCTACCAAGACATGGCCATTCACCTAAACTGACAGGCCGTGCAAGGAGCCAAGAGGCCCATGGTAACTCTGGAGGAGCTGCAGAGATTCACAGCTCAGGTAGGAGAATATGTCCACAGGACAACTGTTTGTTTTGCACTCCACAAATCTGGCCTTTATGGAAGAGTGGCAAGTAAAAGGCCATAAAAAGTCCCTTTTGCAGTTTGTGAGAAGCCATGTAGGGGACACAGCAAACGTGGAAGAAGGTGCTCTGGTCAGATGAGACCAAAATTTTAACTTTTTGGCTTAAAAGCAAAGCGCTGTGTGTGTGGCGGAAAAATAACACTGCACTTTACCCTGAACACTCCATCCCCAATGTGAAACATGGCAGCATCATGTTGTGGGGATGCGGGGACAGTGAAGCTGGTCAGAGTTGATGGGTAGATGGATGGAGCCAAATATAGGGCAATCTTAGAAGAAAACCTGTTGGAGCCTGCAAAAGACTTGAGACTGGGGCAGAGGTTTGCCTTCCAGCAAGACAACGACCCTAAACATACAGCCAGAGCTACAATGGAGTGGTTTAGATCAAGCATAGTCATGTGTTAGAATGGCCCAGCCAAAGTCCAGACCTAAATCAAATTGAGAATCTGTGGCAAGACATGAAAATTGCTGGATGGAGAGCATCTGTGAACAATCTGACAGAGCTTGAGCTATTTTGCAAAGAATGGGCAAAAATGTCACTCTCTCTAGATGTGCAATGCTGGTAGAGACATCCCCAAAAAGACTGGCAGCTATAATTGCAGTGAAAGGTGGTTCTACAAAGTATTGACTCACCCTTCCACTTAACAATTAGGTGAAACTTTTGTGCTGGTCTATTACGTAAAATTCCAGGTTTTGGTTGTAACATGACAATGTGGAAAATTTCAAGGGGTATGAATACTTTCAAGGCACTGTATATTTGAACTCTGTAACATGTTTGTGATTGATGCTTGTGCAGATGCCTGTGTTTCTACATTGGCTGTCTGTCATACAGGTAGCTCAACATTTGTCTTTTGGTGAAAAAAAAATGCACCATGCAATGCTTAAAAACAGCTTTGGTTGTTTTGGAAAGTATTATGTATTTGTTAGATACTGTAACTTTTTTTTTAGTAGAAACGCCAATTAATACATTTGAAAACAAAATAAAGACTTTATTTGCATGTGAGGCTCGGGGGTAGTAAAACCAGGTTGTTGAGTTGCGTTGTCGCCACCCTTCAACAACCCCCTGGGGCATGTAGGCACTTAGGGCCGTACGCATGCCACAGCGGTGGCAAAAATTAAACGGCATATCTCTTTCGGCAGACATAGTTGTCAAACACGACAAATGAAAGTTTTTGGGGCTTTATCTCTACCGCCCTGCATTTGTGGCACGGTGTAGTGCAGCATTTACGAGGTAAATTGGGCGCTGAGAAGGCAACATAATGCTGCCTATCTAATGCCCTATGAAAAGTGATCTAGCACAGATCGATCTTCAGAGGTCACTGCACGTATGAACAAGCTCAAGATACAGGATTTCACATGTGTCTTTAGTCGGGCATATACAGTCAGGTCCATAAATATTGGGACATCGACACAATTCTAATCTTTTTGGCTCTATACACCACAATGGATTTGAAATGAACAAGATGTGCTTTAACTGCAGACTTTTAGCTTTAATTTGAGGGTATTTACATCCAAATCAGGTGAACGGTGTAGGAATTACAACAGTTTGTATATGTGCCTCCCACTTTTTAAGGGACCAAAAGTAAAATTGGCTGCTCAGCTGTTCCATGGCCAGGTGTGTGTTATTCCCTCATTATCCCATTTACAAGGAGCAGATAAAAGATCCAGAGTTCATTTCAAGTGTGCTATTTGCATTTGGAATCTGTTGCTGTCAACACTCAATATGAGATCCAAAGAGCTGTCACTATCAGTGAAGCAAGCCATCAGGCTGAAAAAAAAAAAAAAACCCATCAGAGAGATAGCAAAAACATTAGGTGTGGCAAAATCAACTGTTTGGAACATCCTTAAAAAGAGAACACACCGGTGAGCTCAGCAACCCCGGAAGACCACGGAAAACAACTGTGGTGGATGACCGAAGAATTCTTTCCGTGGTGAAGAAAACACCCTTCACAACAGTTGGCCAGATCAAGAACACTCTACAGGAGGTATGTGTATGTGTGTCACAGTCAACAATCAAGAGAAGACTTCACCAGAGTGAATACAGAGGGTTCACCACAAGATGTAAACCATTTGGTGAGCCTCAAAAACAGGAAGGCCAGATTAGAGTTTGCCAAACATCTAAAAAAAGCTTTCACAGTTCTGGAACAACATCCTATGGACAGATGAGACCAAGATCAACTAGTACCAGAGTGATGAGAAGAGTATGGAGAAGGAAAGGGACTGCTCATGATCCAAAGCATACCACCTCATCAATGAAGCATGGTGGTGGTAGTGTCATGGTATGGGCATGCATGGCTGCCAATGGAACTGGTTCTCTTGTATTTATTGATTTGACTGCTGACAAAAGCAGCAGGATGAATTCTGAAGTGTTTGGGGCAATATTATCTGCTCATATTCAGCAAAATGCTTCAGAACTCGTTGGACGGCGCTTCACAGTGCAGATGGACAATGACCCGAAGCATGCTGCAAATGCAACCAAAGAGTTTTTTTAAGGGAAAGAAGTGCAATGTTATGCAATGGCCAAGTCAATCGCCTGACCTGAATCTGATTTGAGCATTTCACTTGCTGAAGACAAAACTGAAGGGAAAATGCCCCAAGAACAAGCAGGAACTGAAGACAGTTGCAGTAGAGGCCTGGCAGAGCATCACCAGGGATGAAACCCAGCGTCTGGTGATGTTTATGCATTCCAGACTTCAGGCTGTAATTGACTGCAAAGGATTTGCAACCAAGTATTAAAAAGTGAAAGTTTGATGGATGAATGTTAATCTGTCCCATTACTTTTGGTCCCTTAAAAAGTGAGGCACATATACAAATGTTGTAATTCCTACACCATTCACCTGATTTGGATGTAAATACCCTCAAATTAAAGCTGAAAGTCTGCAGTTAAAGCACATCTTGTTTGTTTCATTTCAAATCCGTTGTGTATAGAGCCAAAAAGATTAGAATTGTGTCAATGTCCCAATATTTATGGACCTGACTATGAATGAGCTCAGCTCATTTTGATAACAATTTAGAAAAGACACATTATTGCGAAAATGAAGGTCTTCCCAGGAAGGAACAAAACCTATTTATCGTACATCACGGGCCACAGAGCACCATAGTAATTACTATGTGGGTTATAGGCCACCTTCAGGTGATGGACACTGGCACACCCTAAACAGGAAGTTGCCTTCCTATATAACCCCTCCCATACCGGGAACACCTCAGTTTTTTTTTTCACCAGTGTCTAAGGTGTTGGTCACAAGTGAAGATGTGTGAGCTCTGAGGAGCTCCAGGAGGGATCCTTGCTGGATTTAAATATCCTCCATAGACTGGATCCATCCAAAGTGCCATTGAGGCCAAAGTGGATGATACCCGGGCCTCGTATCCGAAGCACAAGGTTTTGCCTGTAACGCCTCTTTGCAGGGCTGGACCCCGGGACCCAAAGCTTTGGTCATGCTACATTACCTAAAGTTATTCCTGGCGGGGTGCTTTTACAGGTCCAAGGGAGTGGAGACCCGTTCCTTGAAGGTTTACTAAACGCAGCCCGCCGTGATGGGTGAAGATTGGATCTGTCTGTTAAATCGGCAAATCCTGCGGTGGGGATAAGGGAAGAAACCTAGTAAGATCCAACCCTCTTGTGTTGGGTCTACGGACCTGAAAGCCGCCCGCGCGTGAGCATTTTCAAATGAAAAAGGAGGGGGGTGGGTTAGGTAAGGGAGTTGGGGCCTAGCCGCGGCTCCGTGAGCATCCACAAGGATGCACGGCACAAGCACAGGCTTAATGATCAGCTGGAGCAGTCTCTCCTCATCTGATAGCGAGGAGGAGCAAGCAGCCTACACTCTGGACACAGGAGTGGTGGGGCACGTAAGGGCTGCAAGTGGCATTTTCCTAATATGGAAAGGACATTTGTCCCAGCACTAGGCTGAACCTATATAGCGGCATTACTCTGTCAGACTATGTTCAGCAATTAGTGCAATTAAATAGTGCCTCTGCTTTTGTGCTTAGAGGACTATGCGTACCAAAAAAGACACCACAAAGGTGCTAGAAACTCCAGCCGTGTCTCCACACTGTCATCCTCGCCTGAAATACCAATTATGGCAAGCCAGAGTGAGTCATTGGAACAAATTGGTGGTGCTGCTTCTCTCATCTCAGCCCCTATATACGTAACTGAAGATGCCTTTTCCTCCGCCCTGCAGGGCCTAGAAGGAAGTTTAGCGGCTTTATTCGCATCCTCTATTCAAATGGATAGGAAGCGTGTTAGATCCCACCCTCCCCCACCTTAGACCCTTTGCAAGGGGAACAGTGGATACAGGATGAGGTGTTACCCTCAGGCGATCAGGAGGAAAGACAAACCGATCACTCCTCTGTGGCGTAAAAAAACGTAGATGAACCCTTTTCAGCCTCGCAATCTGAGTTGCTGATGGTCTCTTACGGAGATGGTTTGTTCTACTTTCATGCTACCCCTAACTGAGTCAGCTGAAAGTTCAATTTCTTCTTTGGGTTCTTTAAAACCTTCAAAGCCTTTGCATGCATGTCCTGTCCATGCATTGCTAGAACAGCTTATTTATGCTGAATGGGATCACCCAGATAAGAATTTTTTTCTCTCCAAAGAGATACTACGAATTCTCTATCCCATGGTGGAGAAATTCACCAAAAATAGAATGTATCAGCAGTTGACGCTGCACTTTCCAGTGTGAATGAAGTCTAACTTGTCTAGTAGACAATGCACAAATGCTTAAGGATCCAACAGATAAAAGCTTGGAATTCCTGTTAGAATCCTGTTTTTCTTGGGCAGGTGCCGTTACTCAGCCTGCAGTCGCTGCAATAGGCATCTGTCAATCCAATTTGGACAGGCCCTTAAAGAGGTTCCTGTACAACAAGCCAAGGATTTGGCCGAACTGCCAAAAGCAATTATGTTTTGTCATAGACGCCATTAAAGATTCTATTCACCAAGGTGTCCTGCCTTGCGCTTGTGCTAATACACATGCGTAGAATCCTGTGGTTAAAAAATTGGTCAGCCGAAGCACCATGCAAAAAAACTCCTGACTGGTTTTCATTTTCATGGGGATCGGCTATTTGAGGATGATTTGGACAAATACATCCAAACAATTTTCCAGTGGGAAAAGTACTCTTTTGCCTGATAAAAGAATAAACTCCCTTTTTATTTAAGCAGACTTTTTTTTTTTTTTTTTTTCCTGCACCAGGGGCATCTGCCTCTAGGCAGTGGCGACGGCCTCCGCCGTCACTCTAGGGGAAGACCTCAGGGTCAGACCCAGGCACAAAAGAAGTCCTGGGGCCGGAATCCTGCAAAACAGAATTCTAAAGCCTCATTATGAAGGGGCACCCCCCTTGCCAGGTTGGGGGGGAGTCTTCTGCAGTTCTCAGAAGGCTGGCAAGAGGAAATTCAGGACAGGTGGGTCATCCTCACGGTAACTCTAGGGTACAAACTGGAATTTCGGGTATTTCCACAGTCTTGATTTGAGGTCAAACGTTCCCAAAGATCCAGGGAGTAATCTCTGTTTCGGGCACTAGACCGATTTAATGGCTCAGGGGGTGATCATACAAATCCCCACATAAGAGCAAGGTTTGGCGTTTTATTCAAACCTCTTTACAGTGCCAAAACTGAATGGAAATGTCAGACCCATTCTACATCTAAAAATATAAATCGTACCTAGACGATCTACTGCTAATAGACCACTCGGTGGCTCGTTTGGAGCAAAGCGTACGCATTACAACTAGTTGCCTCTAAAAAGGCTGGAGTACTTGGGTCTGATCATAGACACAGCTCAGAAAAAGGTGTTCTTGCCTCAGGCAAAGATTAATTCCATAAGAGAGCTGGTACGGATGGTCAGGTCGAAAGGAGATCCCTCCATTCGGCTTTGCATGAGGTTGTTAGGAAAGATGGTGGCTTCATTCGAAGCAGTTCCCTATGCCTAGTTCCATTTGAGACTGTTGCAAAACAGTATCTTGTCTGCTTGGAACAAATTGATTCAAGCTTTAGACTTGCCAATGCGGCTATCCCCAAAGGTGTTCCAGAGCCTCAGTAGTGTTGGTATCCAGGAATCTGCAGAAGGAAAAAACCTTCATACCAGTTACCTGGAAAGTGGTAACGACAGATGCCAACCTTTTTCCGGTTGGGGAGCAGTACTGGAAAAGACAACTGCCCATCAACATCCTAGATTCGGGCGCAAGTGCGTCTGGCCCTGAACATTCGGGTTACGGGGTTGTCCTGTCAGGATCCAATCCGACAATGCCACAGCTGTGGCCTATATCAATCGCCAAGGGGGCACTAAGGGTCACACAGCTCAGTGGTGGACCATATTCTAGCTTGGGCGGAAAAGGATGTTCTTTGCCTATCAGCAGTCTTCATTCCAGGAATAAAGAATTGGCAGGTGGACTATGTGAGTCGCCAGCAGTTGTTCTCGGAGTAGTCCCTTCACCCCGAAATCTTTCTGGCTATAGCCAAAGATGGGGGATCATGGACGTAGGTCTTTTGGCGTCCAGGTTCAACATGTAGTTGATCAACTTTATGTCAAGGATAAGGGGTCCACTCGCACGCGAGACAGATGCCTAGTGATTGTAGGCGTGCAGGAAAAAGATCTGGACAGCCGCACTCTGGAATGGGCAAATAAGTAAAATCTTCTTTATTCAATAATGTGGCATAAAATTAGTACATGACGCTGTTAGAGCAGTACAGCTTAACCACTAACGCGTTTCACACTCTTGCGGAGCGCTTACTCATAGCTGGTTTACATAAAAATGACCACTTTTATACATAGAACATGCCTATCACATGACCCAGCATTAATAAGATGATACTAGACAGTTGACAATTT
Organism: Aquarana catesbeiana; assembly: GCF_042186555.1. NCBI lineage: Eukaryota > Metazoa > Chordata > Amphibia > Anura > Ranidae > Aquarana > Aquarana catesbeiana. The sequence continues at coordinate 145,831,678 of NC_133335.1, read as the reverse complement.
AGCTGCATGAGATCTCAGCGCTGGTTTAGCCGAGTTAATGACATGCGGTAGAATCACATTTAACACAAATGTACAGTATAAAAATACAAACATCAATGGATAATCTACAAAATAAAAAATCAAACATGAATTAAAGATGGAAATGAATAACCTGCGTGAATTGGTTATCATTAGAATGGAGTCGTGACGAACATTAAAGTAAACTGGTGAAAGATACTATGTGAAAAAATGTATGTATGAAATATAAATGACATAAACCCAAGAATATCTAAAGGGAATTTTTTTTTATTTTTTTTTTTTTCCGAAAAGTGAACCAAATATAGATGTGTGTGTGTGTGCGTGTGTAAAATACATGAATCAGTGAATGATTTTGCTGAGTTAGGCTTTTTTCCCTATTCAGTTGCCGCCACAGCTTCTTCACAGGATCAAGCTGGAAAGAAAGCCGGTAATTGTAGCCCCAGCATGGCCCAGAAGGTCCTGGTATGCAGAAATCGTGAAGCTGGCGGTGGAGGATCCATGGTCCCTTCCACTATGGCCAGACCTACACTCACAGGGGCCGATATTCCATCCTACCTTACAAATTCTAAGTTTGACGGTTTGACTATTGAAGACCACAATCTGAAGAGACGTAGTCTCTCCGGGTCAGTGATTTCTACCTTCATTAATAAAGCCGGCTTCCAGGGTTAGATATTATAGACTCTGGGGGGCTTACGTTTCCTGGTGTAAATCCAAGGGTTGCCATGCTCGGAAATATAACATTGGTAGAATTCTTGTTTTTTTCTACAAGTACAAATGAAGCTGGCCTTGAGTACTATTAAGGGCCAAGTCTCGGCTTTATCAGTCTTATTTCAAAGACCACTTGCTTTCGTTCTTTGGTCCAGGGTTTTTTATACAAGGGGTAATGCGGCTTATTCCGCCAGTTAGACCACCCTTGAACCCTTGGGACTTGAACTTAGTTTTTCTTGGTACTGCAAAAACAGCCCTTTAAACCCTTACAGCATACTCCCTTGGTCCTTCTGACAAGGGAAATGGTGTTTTGGGTTGCTATACCCTCTGCAAAAGGGTATCTGAGTTGGCCGCTCTTTCCTCCTGTAAAGAAGCCATGCTTTATTAAGGTGGTTTTAGGTTTTCACCCAAACAAAGATATTGTCCTACCACTTTTTTTTTTTTTTTTTTTTTTCAAAAACCATGGTCTAGGATAGAGAACTCACTACATTGTCTTAAGGTAGTGAGAGCGGTCAAGGTCTATTTAAACACTGCTCAGTTCTGAAAGACTGATGTTTTATTATGCTGCCAGAGGGTCCTAGGAAGGGACAGGCAGCATCAAAATCCACTATTGTTAAGTGGATTCGGCAAGTTATAATTTAGGCCTAATGGTTAAAAATTAAGATTTCACCTTTTCATGTCAAAGTGCACTCTACTAGAGCGATTAGTGCTTCTGGGGCAGTGCATCACAAGCCTCCATGGCTCAGATCTGCAAGGCTGCAACTTGGTCTGCAGTCCATACATTCACCAGATTTTATTAAGTGGATGTAAAAAAAGGGCCTGAGGATATCTCCTTTGGGCACAGTGTGCTGCAAGCAGCAGTATAAGTCCTCAAGTCAGTTGGCGCCCTACGGGTTGTGTCTCCCTCCCCTCAAATAGCATTGCTATGGGACGTCCCACATAGTAATTACAATGGTGCTCTGTGTCCCGTGATGTACGATAAAGAAAATAGGATTTTTATAACAGCTTACCTATAAAATCCTTTTCTTGGAGTACATCACGGGGCACAGAGCGCCCCTCTTCTTCTGGGGTATATGTATATTGCTTTGCTACAAAAACTGAGGTGTTCCCGGTATGGGAGGGGTTATATAGGGAGGCAACTTCCTGTTTAGGGTGTGCCAGTGTCCATCACCTGAAGGTGGCCTATAACCCACATAGTTACTTACTATTAATTACTATGGTGCTCTGAGTCCCGTGATGTACTCCAAGAAAAGGATTTTACAGGTAAGCTGTTATAAAAATCCTATTGTTTAACAAAATAAGAAGCTGTTGGCCAGTTATTTTAGTGTTTTCTTGCAGTGAGAGATTGAGAGAGAGACTCTCTCTCTTTCAGCACATCTGCGCACACGCATGTGCTGCAGGAATCAGTGGCTGGAATCTGTGTCTAATCACAGGGGAGTAGAAGGACTGGAGCGTGCGCGCCCCCAAAACTTGGAAACGGGCAGCAACATATGGGTACATTGCTGTGCCTGCAGGAGCTGCCCTGTCACAGTATATGTACTGTGGCGGATTGGCAAGCAGTTAAACATTTATGTCTAAGGTATACAACGATGGTGGTTTTTTAAAAAATTTTTTCAGTAAGTAATGGTCCATTTTCCTTTTTCATAGGCACCAAAGTTTTTGTGATGCCCAATGGAATGTTGAAGAGTAATGCGCCTCTAGTTGAGATCATCGAAAAAGTGAAGCCGGAGATCAGGTTACTGATTGAGAAGTGTAATACCGTGAGTGTACTGTCCATATTCAGGCTTGCATAATAATGGGAGAAAAGGTGTAAATGGAAACAGGTGTGACAGTGGTGTAAGGCAGAGGTTATCGGTGTCTGTAATAAATGTGTATGAGTAATGCTAGCTGCTGTAGAAGACTGTAATGCAGGAGAGGGTACTGCTTGTCTTCCCAGACAGTTATAGTGATCAACACATGCTGGTGCTAAGAGCAAGAAATGACTGGAGGTGTAGAAGTTGTTGCGGATAAACGTGATCGAACTTAAAACTTCAGAATAATTCTCTAGGGGTGAAGAAAGTGCAATAATAGAGCAAAATGTACAGGGCTGGTAAGCAAGTTCCTCCATAAAGCGGATGTACGTTCAAAAATAATGGGATGAATAGTTTGTAATCTGTAAACCTCCAGGTTGAACTGGACTACCTACTTTTGTGTTTTAATCCCTATTTTTTTGTTTTATTTTGCCTTTTAGGTAAAAATGTGGGTTCAGCTTCTTATTCCAAGGATAGAAGATGGTAATAATTTTGGAGTGTCTATCCAGGTAAAACCCGGAAGTGACATGGTCAGCTAATGATTCGTGGTCATGGAGGAAGGAATGTCTATAACACAGATTTTCAACAAGTTGTGCAATCTTTGTGTGTGGTAACATGCACTATAGTGGCCAGAAGCATTTTTCATACCCCATGAAGGTAGCCCTGTTATTCCCTGAGCGCCAAATTTAGGGCTGGAGTGGACTAGTCACGGTTGCTTTTAGCCCCACAGCATGACCCTGGTGAACAGTTGATACTTTAAATGCTGAGCAGCTTTGGTCGATTGTGTATTTTAATCAGCCACTTTTTTTTTTTTTTTTTTCTTCCTAGCAAAAAGTCTAAACAAAAGTTGCTGCTGTTGTGTGCTTAAAAAAACTTGCCAAGTTTAGCATTTTACAGCTTTACAGTTTTTTAAATGTAAAAAAATAGAAGAAACAGCACTCTCTGGATTAAACGAAGCCATGATGGAGAAATCTTTTCCTTACGTCCTCCCTTATGCTGGCAATAGTGCGATTTTTCTTTCCTGTAACCATGGGTTTCCAGAAAGTCTCTCAATCCCCCCATCAAAACAGTGTCAATAGGGGAATCCCTCCTGCAGAGCTATTGTATTCTCCCGGCCATCCCTGCCAGGATAACGCACAGTGATTATTGCTAGCAGCTATAGCTGCTGGCAATATTCACATTAAAAAATCAGATATGCTGGTTATACCCAAGTTGTTCGATGGATTGACTTGGGTAAAATTAGCCTGCCTATACATGGTTTAAATCTTGGCCTGTCCCTGCAGAACCGGCTGAGTTTCAGTCTGTGAGAACAGTCTTTAGTCAGCTTTACTTTCTCTGTTCTCATTGTTTACTATTGTTATATCTATCTTGGCTCTATGAGCCCTAAGTTTCCTTGTCCTTCCTGTTTTTCATATTTCCTCTGTAGCCAATAAGATGACAAAAATGTCGTCTTCAGTGGTCATTGTACTATATGAACCTTTTCCTATTGTGCTAATTTTATTGGTGTTGGTGACTCCAGTAACAACCGCCAGTGCTGGTCTAGTGGCAGTGCTGTTAACACTGAAATAGCACCTGGAAATTAAATATAGTGCTATCAGGTGGAGATTACGCCACTGGATAGTATTATCGACTTCAATGCCAAGTGCTGAACTGTATTTTGTTCTGTTTGCTCAAGAAGTGCAAGGAAAAAAATCCAGAGCTGTCCTGCGTTCAACAGTCTAAACTCGGGCAGTCTAATCTGCCCTCTCAGATCTTCTCTTGGCCTACAGAACATAACCTCCTTAAAAGAGAAGTATGGAATTTCTTTATTTTTTTTGTTTTTTGAGATTCATACTTACCTAGGTGGATGCAGCATCAGACCGCTGCAGCTGTCCCCAGGCGTCTCTGCACGACCCTCCAAACATTGCCGATGATTCAGTTCTCACTCCTCCCTGAGCGGAGAGCTGCCTGTCGGTCAGCATCTCTCCTGCTCTGTTCCTCCATGCTCACTGGAGTGCTGAGCTATGGAGGGGCGGGGAGCAGCCATCTCAGCGGCTTGCGGATCCAGACTTCAGAAGTCGGGATGACACACTGCCTCGACTGATTGCAGGGACTTCAGCGGAGAACAGACTTCATACAGCTCTTCGCTGAAAACGGGTCACAGGAGTGCAAAACTAATTGCACTCCTGTGACGATAGGAGAAGCCCAGCCTAAAAACCTCAGGCTGGAAGAGACTTGGGAACGCTGACACAATCTCTTGAAATTTTTAAAATACTGTCAGAACACAACAGGAAGTTAGGAACCAAGGAAATTCTGTCACGATCTACATGTTTAATTTTGGTCTGACATACAGTTTTTAATAGTTCTATCTCCTCCATTCATTTACCTAACTGAAAATGTTTTTTAATTGGTGGTCAGTTTTACTGCATTTTTCTGCAACCAGTGAAATGTTGTATTCTAATGCTCTTTAAGGCAATTTATTGCCTATTAATTTGATAGCCCATATGGTACTTATCAGCAATACTTCAGGTCAGTTGCATCACCATTGAACACTGTTTCAAAGTATTCAGCCCTCTAAAAAAAAAAAAAAAGGGTAACAAGATAAGTAGTTGCACTGGAAATAATATGAATAGTGTGTAGCGAACTTAAGTGGGTTTGCAAATGGACAAGAAAAAAAATCTCTTGATCCACCACTAAATCAACCACCTTACATGAATTTTCTCTTGATGTTTGATTTCTGCTCTGTTCATGTTTAGGAAGAGACAGTGGCCGAGTTGCGAACAGTGGAGAGTGAAGCAGCATCCTATCTTGATCAGATTTCCAGGTGAGGCATGATAGTGTGGGAACATTGAGCATTTCATTTATCTTGTGCGTCTTACAAGGCCTCATGTATAAAAGTATGCTAAAACATGAAGGCACAAAAAGCCCTTTCTTGGTCACTGATCACAGCAACTGCTGGGAGAAAGGGTAACCTGTAGGCAATTTTATAATGGATTTGGCATAGATTTTTATTTAGCGTTTTCGTGCACATGGCTGTGACCCAGCCCCTGCATCTTCCCAATCCCTTCTGTGACGGCTAGCAGGGTTCTTCTCCCTCCCAGCTAGCTGTCTCAGTTTTAAAAAACCATGGCCCGGCCACGTCACTGTCAGGGATCTGGGCATAGAAAACTACAGGGTCTGGTTTTCGATGAACTACCACGGCGCTGTGGAGTGCCGTGGTAGTTTGTTCATGCTTCCTGTCAGATTGTATCTGCCCTGTACAGGATGTATGGGCAAGCAGGTACACTGACAGTTCTGCTGGAGACCTGCATGGTACCAGCTATCTACTGATCACTGGTGCAATGCTTTTTACAGACTCCAGAAAAAAAAAAATAAATGCACTTATTTTTTGCAGAAAAGAGTGCATTTATTTATTTTATTTATTTATTTGCAAAAAAAGTGAACTTATCCTTTAATGACTTGTACAAATGTCCCTCCTTGCAGTTGTCTAGTTGCATGGTTTTTGAGTGTTTACTTCTAAAGATGTCTTCTAATATTTTATCTTATGCTGGTAAAGCTTAAAGGAGTAGTGCAATTTGCTCGGTGTAGGGAGACCAGCCTTTTTATGATGCTCTGGTTAACATTTTGTGCAATGCTCTTCTGGTGTCTGGAGGTTTAAAGCTCCTGCACTCTGCAACTGAAGTGTAGTTTTAGTTATTAGTTTGCTGAGGGCCCCAAGTGCCCTTTTTCCTGAACATTTTCCTGAAAGTTTGCATTTCCTACACAGTATCTTCTGGAAACCAGTATTGTAGTCTTAACACTCATAAGTCTTTTAGGATCCTTTCACACGGGCTTTCCGATAAGGCCCACCTGTCAGTTTTTCAGGCAGGTGCAAGCGGAATTTGCAAGACAGAGGCGCCTGTGTTAAAGGGGCCTTAATGACTTAGAAATTACCAACTTGCCAAAGCACTTCTCATTTTCACTCAAAATGTATTGTCTATCTTATGAATCATTTAGTCATAACTGCTAATCGTAACTATATTTTACCACCAGCCGACTTGCTCACTCAGATATACTGCGGTGGTTTGGGCGGACTCTGTGTCCGCCGGCGGCCCTTGTACACAGGCAGAACGGGGAACTGCCTATGTAAACAAGGCATTTCCCCGTTCTGACAGGTGACATGACAGATCTACTTTTCCCATTAATCGGGGACACTGATCTCTGTCATGTCCCAGGCAGCCCCCCCCTACAGTTGTACAGTTGGAACACAGTTAACCCCTTGATCGCCCCTAGTGTTAACCCCTTCCCTCCCCGTGTCATTTTTACATTGATCAGTGCATTTTTCTAGCACTGGTCCCCAAAAAGTGTTATTTGGGGTCAGATTTGTCCACTGCAATGTGGCAGTTCCGCTAAAAATTGCAGAATGCCGCCATTACCAGTAAAAACAGTTAAATTCCCTAAATCTATCCCGTAGTTTGTAGATGCGATAACTTTTGCGCAAGCCAGTCAATATATGCCTAATATTGGCCTAAACTGATACATTTTGTGTGTGTATGTATGTGTATGTGTGTGTATATGTGTATATATATATATATATATATATATATATATATATATATATATATATATATATAGTGTGTGTGTATTGCAAAAAATGGCCTGGTCATTTGAGGGGGCAAATCCTTCTGGGTCTGAAGTGGTTACAGTGTATCTAAATTCAAGAAGAGAAAATTATGTATTGCAGCTTACCAGTCTTTAGATGTGGTGGTTGCGTTCTTCCTTTTTTTTTTTTTTTTTTTTTTTTTTTTTTTTTTTTCCACCTGGTGTCCTGACAATCATCTCTCTCTCTCACACACACCCCCTGTCTTGGGGTGATTATGCACACTCCCTGACCTGTATCTATGAATGAGCAGCATTGTCACCCTAGAACAGGAGGTGTTAGGGCTACAAAAACATTTCCCACTTCATCTCCATAACAGGGGAAAGAGGTGTTCAGTACTCCAGAAAAGGGAGCTGGTCAGGACCGATAACACTGGATTTCTGGCTGGATCAAAAATATACTGTACTTTCTCCTCTTGTCTTTCACATCATCGATCCTCCAGTGCGTCTCTCCTCGGAACTAAGCCCTGTTCTATAATCTTTATTCCCAGTAAAATCACATTAGTCAAACTTTCCATTGCAACTATGTATTTGGGAACGAAATTGCCCACTAGTGGACCTGAATTCATAAAGTGCAGATTTGCTATGTTACAAGCATCCAGAAATGTTAATTGTGCCTAAGCCGTACCCTGAAAATTTTGCATGGAATTCCTCCTGAAAGATATCCGTACACTTCCTGGTGCTTGAGTGTACTTTAGCACTCCTGGTCATACAGTGTCAGTAAAGCTGAAATGTGATATCTAAGGCACTGCCTCTGACTGCTAGTCTAAGGAAGTTTGGTGATGTCATTACTGCGCTACTCATTGTTCTCCTTGCGCAAGCAGTGTCCTGCCTCTACCAACATGGCCGTCTCTACACAGGCACACACACTGCCAAACAAAGTAAAGGGGAAAAGGTTAGCTGCAGGGGTGGGGGGGCACAAGCAACCCTTGTAACTAGTCTTTTGCCGTCTACCTGCTTTTCTTGTAGTTTTCGAGAATTCAACTCCTCTTTAGGCATGTACTAAATAGGAACGGGGCAAAAACCTTGATGTGCTAGAAGCAGCAGTCTACCATATTAACTGCTTTTTGCCCGGGCCATTGTAAAATGACGTTCAGGCGGGAACCCTTTATTGCTCTGGGAGGACGTCATATGACGTTCTCCCAAGAACGGACCGAGATCTGTCACCCGATGAGCAGTGTACTGGCCCGCTGATGGTAATGTGATTGCGATGACCATTCACAGCAGATCACATGACTATTGTAAACTATAAATGGCTTCCTTTCATGCCATCCATTGTATACTTTTGTCTTTTGTCTTGTGGTCACAGCGATCACATGGTATCATTTAATTAGCTGTGGTAAGTCACAGCTTATCGCAATACACCGTGTCTACACACTGTCATTCTGTAAAAAATATTTGCTTATGGCAGTAAAACTGCCTGCTTATTATTTTTTTTACTGTTCCTCATTGCTTTTGTTCCTGTGTCAGAGCTTGGAGACCTAATGACATTACTTCTACCCTTGACAGTGTTCATTTCTGGAAAGCACTGCCTCTTGAGAAAAGGTCTTTACTGAGCTCTCAGAGCAGAGAGGGATAATGACAGAGGGATGATGACGTATCAGCAGTTGGGGGGGGGGGTTCTTTTTACAAGCAAACTTGTAACTTTGCCTTGAATAGGCAAAGTGTTGGATTGTATTTAAATAACCTTTGTCAATAGGATCCATTCAGTTAGCTAATGAATAACAACGGTAAAGGCAGAACGTGCTAAACCGTATTATTAATATATGGTCCCTTCTTGTTTTCTAATTTTTTAGATATTATATCACTCGGGCTAAACTGGTTTCCAAAATAGCAAAATACCCTCATGTGGTGAGTATTAGAATTTGTGACCTAGATTTATTGTTAATGAGAATGGCATCCTCAGATCCTGCACTTTATCATACTGCCCAACAATAATGCTTATGCTGTGTTATAGATCTGAGTAAGCTTCTGTTGCGTTGTTATCTATAGATTAAATATATATTGTGGGAGTTATGTCATGTCTCGATTTCAAATGGTACTTTAACCGCTTGCCGACCAGCTCACGCCGATATACGTTGGCAGAAGGGCACGGCATATTAACGTACCTCTACGTTGCCCCTTAAGAAGCAGCTTGTGGGCGCGCACCCGCCACGAGCTCCATGAGTGTGATCGCAGGTCCCGCGGACTCTACGTCCACGGGAATACCAGCGATCGTCTCACGGAGAGGGAGAACGGGGAAATGCTGATGTAAACAAGCATTTCCCTGTTCTGCCTAGTGACAGGACACTGATCACAGCTCCCTGTAATCGGGAGCGGTGATCAGTGTCGTGTCACACATACCCCCCCACATTTAGAATCACTCCATAGGACACACTTAACCCCTAAAGCGCCCCCTAGTGGTTAACCCCTTCACTGCCAGTCACATTTACACAGTAATCGATGCATTTTTTATCGCACTGATCACTGTATGAATGTGAATGGTCCCAAAATAGCGCCAGAAGTGTCCGATCTATCCGGCATAATGTCGCAGTCACGATAAAAATTGCTGATCGCCGCCATTACTAGTAAAAAAAAGATTAATAAAAATGCCATAAAACTATCCTATCCTATTTTGTAGAAGCTATAACTTTTGCGCAAACCAATCAAAGGCTTATATTTCAAAAAATATGTAGAAGAATACGTATCGGCCTAAACTGAGGAAAAGTGTTTTTTTTATATATTTTATTTTTTAATTTTTTTTTGGGGGGGGGGGGGGGGGGGGGTGTATTATAGCAAAAAGTAAAAAATGCTGGGTTTTTTTTCAAAATTGTTGCTATTTTTTTGTTTATAGCGCAAAGAATAAAAAACGCAGAGGTGATCAAATACCACCAAAAGAAAGATCTATTTGGGGGGGGGGGCGTCAATTTTGTTTTGGAGCCACGTCGCACGACCGCGCAATTGTCAGTTAAAGCGACAGTGCCAAATCGCAAAAAGTGCTCTGGTCTTTTGCCAGCCAAATGGTCTGGGGCTGAAGTGGTTAATAAGAAAACATTTCTTTCTTGAACATCACGGGACACAGAGCCACAGTAATTACTGATGGGTTATATAGGTATCACTGGTGATTGGACACTGGCACACCCTATCAGGAAGTTCAACCCCCTATATAATCCCTCCCCCTTGCAGGGATACCTCAGTTTTTACGCCAGTGTCTTAGGTGATGGACGTGTAAAGATGTCCTGTGCTGAGCTCCAAAGGGAATATCCTAAGATCCTATACTGGGGCAAGCCAGGCGAACCGGATCCATTCAAAGTGTCTTTTCATGGCCGAATTGAATGGTACCCGGGCCTCGTGTCCGAAGAAACGAGGTTTTACCCGTAATGCTTCTCTTTTTAGAGAGCTGGACCCCGCAGATCAGAAAATGGCTTTAAACTTCCTAATTTCTGGCGAGGTGCTTTACGGTCCCAGAACTGTTGGATCCCCCTACTGATGGGGGCCCCAGTCTCTGACGGTTTTTTCAAACGGAGCCCACCGTGAGAGGTGAAGATTGGGTCTGTGTAAACAGCACCCTGCGGCTGGATAAGGTAAGAGGAGATTCCACAGAATTTTTGAGTTCTAGTGGCTTTTCTCCTTTAAGGTAAATGCATGCTATGCCTATTGTGACCACCGGGGGCTGCCAAGAGCACAAACCTACACATGCTGACTCTGTCTCAGGTGTTGTAATCGCTGTTTATGTCCCAGCGTCTCAAGCAGGCTGCAAACAGGTAAGGTGGAAAGGGGGATTTCTCATGTTTGAATGTTCCCCCCCAGGCTAGAGAGGGGCCACAGGGGTCTAGAAAGTGGTTATACCACCCGGGCTCTGCGGCCTAATGGCCACCATCTCTCAAGATAGCCGTTCAGGCAGATCTTGTTACCAGTCTCTCTCCCTCCCCCATCCCCTGCCTTTCTCCGGAAGCATGACAGGAGAGTCGGCAGCGCGGGAAGCGCTCGTTTTTTTCAAAACTCGAGGGGGGGGGGAGGGGGCGGTAGAGGAGGGGGCGGGACGTCAGCACAGGTGCTTAGACTCCCACTCAGGCCAGCTGCAGGCTATTAGAGGCACTCTGTACAGGTGCACACAGCCTTCTGAGAGACACAGAGCTGACGGTCGCATGTAAGGTGGGACACAGGCATTCTCCTAGGCAGCATTTACTGAAGTAACACCAGACTGAGCATTGGGTAGCAAGGCTTTTAGCCAGACTACATCGCTCAGCGGGCAGTGTTCATTTGTATACCTCACACCTTGTTGCTTTGCACTATGGGTAGAAGAGGTTCAAGCACCCCAGGAACCAGAGACACTAGGGGATCTCGTTCAGGTTCTGAGGGCCCCCTGTCGGCAGCATCCTCCCCCCCTAAAGATGGGCCAGGGACGGCTAGCCAGGGAGAGCCATCGGGGTCAGGGGCTACACCTGCTTCTGGCACTTCAGCCCCTGTATATATTACACAAGAGGTTTTTTCCTCAACCATTAATGGTCTAGAGGAAAGATTAATGGCCGTGATTACGTCTTCACTCAGTGGAAGAAAACGCACTAGGCTTTCCTCTGTTCCCCAAGACCCTCAGACAGAGGAGCTCTGGGATAAAGAAGATGAATCCCTTTCAGAGGATCGGGATGGGATGGATGATTCCTCTTCGGAGGATTCAGGTGGAGAGGGACCCTCTGCGACTTCCCAAGAGGAGAAAGTCTTAGTGCAGATCCTCACTGGATTGGTCCGCTCCACATTTAAGTTGCCCATACCTGAAACTGCTAAAGAATCCTCTTCTGCTTTGGGGTCACTGAAACCTTTCCAAGCAGCACATGCTTTTCCTGTTCATACTTTACTTGAAAAGCTTATTTATTCTGAGTGGGATCACCCAGACAAACGTTTTTTTCCGCCGAGAAAGTTTTCAACACTTTATCCGATGGAAGAAAAGTTTATTAAAAGGTGGGGAATACCGGCTATTGATGCCGCCATTTCCTCCGTAAATAATAGCCTGACTTGTCCTGTAGACAATGCTCAGGGATCCTGTAGATAAAAGGATGGAATCCCTATTGAAGGATGTTTTCTCCTTAGCAGGATCAGTGGCCCAACCTGCAGTAGCAGCGATTGGAGTCTGTCAATACTTAAGAGACCATGTTAAGCAGGTCATCAAAGTATTACCTGAACAGCAGGCCCAGGGGTTTGCTAACCTTCCAGCTGCCTTATGCTTTGTGGTTGACGCCATTAGAGATTCTATCGTGCAAACCTCCCGTCTTTCACTGGGGTTGGTGCATATACGTAGAATCTTATGGTTGGAAAATTGGTCAGCCGAAGCACCATGTAAGAAGCTACTGGCTGGGTTTCCATTTCGTGGTGCAAGGTTGTTTGGAGAGGACTTGGATAACTATATCAAGAGAATCTCTTGTGGGAAAAGCACTCTCTTACCTGTCAAGAAGAAGAGTAAGCGTCCCTCTTTCAAACGGACTCTTTCCCCAGCGCCGGGGGCTTCAGCCTCCAGGCAGTCTCGACGGCCGCCTCCATCGGGGTCCAGAGACAAGAGTCAACCCCAGGGACAAAAGAAGTCCTGGGGAAAGAAGCCTACTAGGCAAAACACTAAGACCTCTGCATGAGGGGGCGCCCCCGCTCACTCGAGTGGGGGGAAGACTGCGACAGTTCTCAGAGCTCTGGCAGGAGGACTTCCAGGACAGATGGGTAATCTCCACGGTAACCTTAGGGTACAAGCTGGAGTTTCAGGAATTCCCCTCTCCTCGGTTCCTCAGATCAAATGTTCCCAGAGACCCAGTGAAGAAGCAGTCGCTCCTTCTAGCGTTAGAGCGACTTTTGTCGCAGGAGGTCATTATGATAGTTCCCGCAAAGGACCAGGGATTGGGCTTCTATTCCAACCTTTTTACGGTCCAAAAGCCAAATGGGGATGTCAGGCCCATTCTGGACTTAAGAGATCTGAACCGATTCCTAAGGATTCAATCCTTCCGTATGGAATCAATTCGAACAGTAGTTCCCACCCTGCAGGGAGGAGAATTTCTGGCATCAATAGACATCAGAGATGCATATCTGCATGTGCCCATTTTTCCTGCTCATCAGAAGTTTCTGCGCTTCGAGGTAGGAGGGCGCCATTTCCAGTTTGTGGCTCTGCCTTTCGGGATAGCCACTGCATCTCGAGTGTTCACAAAGATCTTGGCTCCTCCTCTGGCCAGATTAAGGGCTCAGGGTATAGCTGTCATAGCATACCTAGACGACCTGCTCTTGATAGACCGGTTGGTAGCCTCTTTGAAGGGAAACTTGAGGACCACAGTCAGGTATCTAGAACACCTGGGTTGGATCCTCAACTTAGAAAAGTCTTTCCTAAAACCAGTAAGAAGACTGGAGTATTTAGGTCTGATTATAGATACAAGCCAGGAGAAGATATTTCTACCTCAGGCAAAGATCACTGCTTTGAGAGAGCTGATTCTGACAGTAAGGACCAAGAAGGGTCCCTCAGTCCGCCTTTGTATGAGGCTACTAGGGAAGATGGTGTCTTCATTCGAAGCAGATTCCTATGCTCAGTTTCACTCAAGAATGCTGCAACACAGTATTCTGTCGACCTGGAACAAGAAGGTTCAGGCATTAGACTTTCCGATGCACCTGTCGCATGCGGTGCGTCAGAGCCTCAATTGGTGGCTCATACCCGAAAACCTGCAGAAGGGGAAATCCTTTCTACCGGTTACCTGGACGGTGGTAACAACAGATGCCAGTCTGTCAGGTTGGGGAGCAGTTCTGGAACAGGCTGCGGTCCAAGGGGTATGGTCCAAGACAGAGAGGACCTTACCCATCAACATTCTGGAGATCCGGGCGATACATCTAGCTCTAAAAGCCTGGACTATCAGGCTACAGGGTTGTCCGGTCAGGATCCAGTCCGACAATGCCACAGCAGTGGCTTATGTCAATCATCAGGGAGGCACCCGGAGCCGAGCTGCTCAAAAAGAGGTGAACCAGATCTTAGTCTGGGCAGAGATGCATGTGCCATGCATATCGGCAGTTTTCATCCCGGGAATAGAAAATTGGCAGGCGGACTATCTAAGTCGCCAGCAGTTACTTCCAGGGGAATGGTCTCTGCATCCCGACGTCTTTTGGGCCATATGCCAAAGATGGGGGGTTCCAGATGTAGATCTCTTTGCATCCCGATTCAACAAAAAGACAGATTTGTGGTAAGGACAAAAGATCCTCTTGCATGCGGGACCGATGCGTTGGTGATTCCGTGGCATCGGTTCTCACTGATTTACGCATTCCCGCCTATTCTGCTACTACCACGACTCCTTCGCAGGATCAGGCAGGAAAGGAAGTCGGTACTTCTGGTGGCCCCCGCTTGGCCCAGAAGGACTTGGTATGCAGAAATAGTAAGGATGACGGTGGGTTCCCCGTGGACCCTACCGGTACGCCCAGACCTGTTATCTCAAGGTCCAGTGTTCCATCCTGCCTTACAAACGCTAAATTTGACGGTTTGGCTATTGAGACCCACGTTCTGAAGAGTCGTGGGCTCTCAGGTCCTGTCATATCTACCTTGATTAATGCAAGGAAGCCAGCTTCCAGGATGATTTATCATAGAGTCTGGAAGGCTTATATAACCTGGTGTGAATCCAGAGGTTGGCATCCCAGAAAATATGTCATAGGTAGAATCCTTGATTTTCTACAGATGGGATTAGAGATGAAGCTGGCCTTGAGTACCATCAAGGGCCAGGTTTCTGCTTTATCAGTATTATTTCAGCGGCCACTTGCTTCGCATTCTTTGGTCCGAAACTTTATGCAGGGGGTGATGCGTCTTAATCCTCCGGTTAAAGCGCCCCTAAACCCCTGGGACTTGAATTTGGTCCTGGCTGTGTTACAGAAACAGCCTTTTGAACCAATAAGTCAGATTCCTTTGGTCTTGTTGACAAGGAAATTAATTTTTCTGGTGGCCATCTCTTCTGCTAGAAGAGTATCAGAATTAGCAGCTCTTTCCTGTAAGGAGCCTTATTTGATTATACACAAGGATAGAGTGGTACTACGCCCTCATCCTAGTTTTTTACCGAAGGTGGTTTCTGATTTTCATTTAAACCAAGACATTGTTCTACCTTCCTTTTTTCCAGATCCCTGTTCTCCGGAAGAGAGATCTCTACATTCGTTGGATGTAGTAAGAGCAGTTAAGGCCTATCTAGGGGCAACTACTCAGATCCGCAAGACGGATGTTTTGTTTGTGCTGCCAGAGGGTCTCAATAGAGGACAGGCAGCGTCAAAAGCTACCATTTCTAAATGGGTTCGACAGTTGATCATTCAAGCTTACGGTTTGAAACAGAAGATTCCTCCGTTTCAGATCAGGGCACATTCCACAAGGGCTATTGGTGCTTCTTGGGCAGTGCATCACCGGGCCTCTATGGCTCAAATCTGCAAGGCCGCAACCTGGTCTTCAGTTCATACATTCACCAGATTCTATCAGGTGGATGTGAGAAGGCATGAGGATATCGCCTTTGGGCGTAGTGTGCTGCAGGCAGCGCTACAGGGTCCTCAGGTCTGATTGCACCCTACTTGGTCGTGGTTCCCCCCCCCCCCTCAGGTAGCATTGCTCTGGGACATCCCATCAGTAATTACTGTGGCTCTGTGTCCCGTGATGTTCGAGAACGAAAATAGGATTTTTTAAAACGGCTTACCTGTAAAATCCTTTTCTTTCGAAGGACATCACGGGACACAGAGGTCCCGCCCCTCTTCTAATACACTATATTGGCTACAAAACTGAGGTATCCCTGCAAGGGGGAGGGATTATATAGGGGGTTGAACTTCCTGATAGGGTGTGCCAGTGTCCAATCACCAGTGATACCTATATAACCCATCAGTAATTACTGTGGCTCTGTGTCCCGTGATGTCCTTCGAAAGAAAGGGATTTTACAGGTAAGCTGTTTTAAAAAATCCTATTTTTGGGGTTTTATGTCTGTAACATGCCTCCTTAGCATTCACTTACCCATACCAAAGTAAAACCTGAATACTTGTTCAATATTAATAATTTTGTTTCTGATCTTTTGCAGGAAGATTATCGACGTACTGTGACAGAAATAGATGAAAAGGAGTATATCAGTTTACGGCTAATAATATCAGAGCTGAGAAACCAATATGTAATTGCCTTTTTTTACTCTAACATCTTTATCTTTTGGGTTTTAATGCTCCTTGTAGTAAAATGATCAATTTGATCTCCTACTGTTATACTTTTATTTCTATAAAAAAAAAAAAAAATTCTTCACTTCACCCTTTTTTTTTTTTTTTTTTTTTCTTTCTTTTTTGCCACCTCAGTGATTATATTATAGACTTAATCCACTTTGTCAGTGTCATCTGTCTCTTTTTTTTTTTTTTTTTTTTTTCACATCATTTGTAGCTTTTATACAGATATACATGACTTTTATTTACTTTAACCAATACAAACTTCATCTTACAAAAATTATTTTCTCTTTTCCCCCAAATCCCATAACCCCTCTCCCCTATCCCCCCCCTATCTGTGCACATTAGTTAATATCTCTTTTTAATCAAATCTAGTTCTCAGACCTTCAGTAATGCTCCATAATTTTTTTAAATCCTTCCAATTTTGCCAGTTATTTCCCCCCCCTGCTGGTTCGGCTTCCTTCCCAAAACCTCCTTCCTCCATATATCTAATACCTTCCACTGCATCAACCCACTCCCAGATTGATGGGCATTCTACCTTCTGCCACTTTTTTGAAATTATCTTTTTAGCCGCATTCAGCAGGTGTGGGACTAGGGTGTTTTTATACTTTTTTACCTCCCCTCTTATTCCGTGATGTAACACTGTCCAGGGGTCTGCTTTTACTTCTGTCTTTGTTATTTCCTTAATGAACCCCAAGATTTTTACCCAGTAACTTTTGATTTCAGGGCAATCCCACCATATATGGGCCATATTGCCTATTCCTTTGCACCCCCTCCAACATTCCGATGTTTTGTCTGTTTGGTATTTACAAGCCTTACCTGGGGTGATATACCAGCCCGTTAAAATTTTGTAGTTCATTTCAGCAACACTGGTGTCAATAGACGAACCGTGGGTCAGTTCCAGTACTTTCTTTAACCTATTACTATCTAACTGCAATCCTAATTCTTTTTCCCATTTTGTGATGAATGGAGGTACATCCCCACTACCCATCGTCAGTCCCATTTTATAAATTTTACATATTTATAGTAGTGTTCATCAGACATATTTTCTCCAACTCTGATAACTCCTCCCCTGACCTTATTGGCTGTGGTAAGCGATTGACAAAATGGCTTAGCTGAAGGTACCTCCAACGATCTAACACCCATGTATCTATATTGTGCTTTAATTCCTGAATTGTGACAATCTTCCCCTCTTTGATTATATCTCTCAATTGTACCTTTTCATTTTTAATCCAGCTCCCCCCAATTTCCCTTTTCCCCGGTGCAAAATAATCATTTTCCCAAAGTGAAATTAAAGGAGAATTATATGTCTTGTTTACTTGTTTATATACTGTGTCCCATATTCTAAAAACCACCTTTGTCAGTGAGTGTGTGTTAACATCTAATACTCTATAATGTGGAGGGTTCCAAATCATGTGTCCTAAGTGTGCCTTACTCAAACTATTTTCTATATTCACCCATCTTTTCTGTTTATTCTCTCTAAACTACTCAATCGCTCTTGACACCAGTGTTGCCTTATAATAACCCTGAATATCAGGCATCGCCAGCCCCCCTTTCTTTTTTTTTTTTTCCTGTTTTAGAATGTCAAAAGACACTCTGGCCCTTCTGTTTTTCCAAACTGTTCTCATAATTGATTTAAGTTTTTTAAAATACTGTGGGATATTCAATGGGAGCATCTGTAATTTATAGATGATTTTAGGTAGTAATATCTTTATGGCGTTAATGCGTCCTACCCATGAAAGTGGTTTGCTTGTTATCCTTTTACTCTCAGCTTTTATTTCATCTAACAGTGGAATAAAATTTAATTTAAAGATCTTCCCTAATGAGTTTGCCAATTTTATACCTAGATAGTTTATTTCTTTTTTCCATATAAATTTAAATTCCTTTTTCAGCTTACTTTCCTCCCTCTTACCCAAGTTAATATTCAGGATTTCTGATTTCACTGAATTTACTTTGAAGTTTGACACGTCTCCATACTGACTCAAGACTCTAAGAATGTTTGGCATTGTAATTCTCGGGTTGGCCATGAAGAGCAGAACGTCGTCGGCGAAGGCCGCGACCTTATGCTCCTCATCCCCAACCCTGAAACCCCTAATATCCGGATCAGCCCTAATTACTGACAGCAACGGCTCCAGGGAGAGGACAAAGAGCAAAGGGGACAGGGGACACCCTTGTCTTGTCCCATTCTCGATTTCAAAAACCTCCGAAGGGGATCCGTTAATTCTTATCAGGGCCGTATCCTATTAATCATTTTCGGGCCCAGTCCCATAAATTTAAGCGTTTGGAACATGAACCCCCAGTCTACTCTGTCAAACGCTTTTTCCTCGTCTATAGACAAGAGTAGACCTGGGGGTCCCTTGTCCTTGATATGCTGCAGCAGAAGGAGCGCTCGCACGCCATTGTCCCGCCATTCTCTTTTCGGGGTGAACCCCACTTGATCTGGGTGTATCATATCGCTCAGTATCACTTTTAGCCGATTTGCTAAGACTCTGGCGTATAATTTTACATCGGTATTGATCAGCGATATTGGCCTATAACTAGAACATATCGTAGCATTTTTCCCCTCTTTTGGGATAACCGTGATCTCCGCTTTAAGCGCCTCTCTACTCAGCTCAAAGTCCCTACCCAGCCCGTTCATATATTCAGAGTCTGGGAGATAGTATATCTTTAAATTTTTTATAGTACATATTGGTAAATCCATCCGGACCCGGGCTTTTACCCGGAGCTGATTCCGATAGTGCTCTATTAATCTCCTCTATCGTTATCAGGCTTTCTAAGTTGTCCTTAGCATTCTCGGTAATTTTCGGGAGGTTAGCTTTTTTAAGAAATTCTACTATCTTCCTGTCCTGTACTCCATCTTGCCTTGTACTTTTGGTCACTGAATATAAATCCCTATAATATTCCCTGAAGGATTCCCCTATTTCTCTCGTTGTATGAAGCATTACTCCTTTACTATTTTGAATTTTTTCTATATAGTTTCTGGCTTTTTTCTTAATATTTTTGCTAGTAGTCTGCTGCTCTTGTTTCTAGCTTTTGCCACCTTATAAAATGCCTTTTTTGTTTCTAGATCTATACAATCTTTTAGTTCCGCTCTCTTTTTTTGGACTAATTTTTGGTAGACCCTCTTCCCTTGGCCCCAGCCCTTTCTTATGTTCCTGCTCCAGATTGTATGTTTCTTCAGTTAGTTTTTTAATTTGCTCTTTTGTTTCCCTTTTCCTTATTGCCCCTATTTTCATTATTATCCCCCTTATGTAGGCCTTATGGGCCTCCCACAAGGAGGACCCGGAGATCTCTCCTGTATCATTTGTTAAAAAATATTGTTTTAATTCCTGTTCTATTTTTTTTTTTACATTTATTGCTTCTTGTAGGAGATCTTCGTCTAGTCTCCAGGTTACTGGGGTTCTCTGAGTTTCTGAAACATACATTCCCATACTAACTGGGGCATGATCTGACAGAGTAGTAGCCTCTATCTTAGACTCCACAACTCTTTCAAGTAATGAATGTTCAGTCAATATATAATCAATCCTAGAGTACGTCCCGTGCGCTGGGGAGTAGAACGAGAAGTCCTTCTTATTTGGGTTGATCATCTTCCATATATCCACCAGTTGACATGAATGAAGCTTCTGTTTTAACTTCCTCAATTTCTCGTTCATTGTCCCCAGCGCACGCGACGTACTATCTACCTCTGGTACCATACATAAATTGAAGTCTCCCATCATAATCAAACCCCCCTCTTTAAACTCCATTAATTTTTCCAATATTTTCACTATGAAACCACTCGGCTCTTTATTTGGTGCGTAAATATTTGCCAGCGTACACCTCCATCCCTCCAGGGAACCCTTCAAGAATATATACCTCCCTCCCGGGTCCGTTAGCCTCTCTTCAACCTTAAAATTTACCCCTTTTGCTATTCCTATTGCCACTCCTCTTGCCCTTGATGTTGTTATTGAGTCCCCATAAAACCAGCTTGGATAAACTTTTGACCATATCTTACTCTTTGAATAACATGTTAAATGGGTTTCTTGGAGAAACACAACCTCAGCTTTGTATCTCTCCAATTCCCCCAATATCTTATGTCTCTTCATAGGCTCATTAAGGCCCTTAACATTATAGGTCATAAAATTTAACTTCCTCATCTCCTCACGTGTTTTTTTTCCTTTTTTTTTTTTCTTTCTTTTTTTTTTTTTTTTTTTTTTTTTTGTTGGACCTGCATTACTGAACTAGCCCAGGCTTTCCCCTTTTTCTCTTCTTTCCTTTCCCCTCCTCTTTCCCTTTTACTTCCTTGTACACAGAGTTCCCCTTTCCCCTCGCCCCCCCTCCCCTCCCCCCAGCCACCACCTGGCTCCCCATTCGCCAAGCGCCATGGATATCATGTAGCCTAACGAATCACCTGTTTGAGGTGAGAGCCCGAATGTGCCTCTTACCCCCCCTTGCATGATGCTTTGAACAAAAAGGGGTAGTCCAGTTACCACGGAATCTCCTCCCCCATCCCGCCGCCGTCCCCCCCTCTGTTTCTTACCCCCTCATCCCCCCCCACAGACCCCGGGTCACCCCACCACCCATCCCGGCAAGTCCAGCTCTTTCATGTCCAGTCTATCACAGAAATCCTTTAGTTCTTCAGGGAACCTCAATCTTGCTGATCTTCCATCTCTAAAGCCTATTAAGCACGCCGGGAACCCCCAACTATATTTTATATTGAGATCTCTCATCTGGTCTAGTAGTGGCTTCAGGAGCCTCCTCCTTACTAGAGTTTCGGGAGCGAGATCTGTGTACACTTGGATCTCTGACCCTTCGAATTTTAACGGGGGTTTACCTCTCATTTTAGATATAATAGCCGCTTTATCTTCATAGTATCTGAACCTGATTACATCTCTCGGCCTCTTGTGTTCTGAGTTGAGTAGTCTTCCCACCCGGTGAGTCCTTTTCTATTTTAGGGAATTCCACTACCCCCTCTCCTAGCAGAGGACCCAATATTTGGGGGATCACCTTCCTCAAATCTTCTCCTTTATTTTCTGGGACATAGCAGAGTCTTATATTCTGTCTTCTATCCCTGTTTTCCTGGTCCTTGATCTTATATCGGATTTCCTTCTGATTTTGTCTGGAAATTTTAATTTGTTCTTTGAGGTTCATTATCTCCATTTCTAGTTCCTCTGTTTTTTTTTCTCCGTTGTTTCTACTCTTACTAAGAGGCTTCCCAGGTCTGCTCTCACCAGGCCTATTTCTGATTTAATTGAATCCTCAAGCTTTTTGAGCATGTCCCACATTTCCTCTTTTGACAGCATCTGGGCGCTTGTTCTTCTTTCTTCCACCCGACTTATTTCCCCTTCACTTTCCATTATTGAATTCTCTCGAGACTGGGCCATCTTGTCCCCTGCTTTATTTGGGGTTCCCCCTCTTCCCTCCGTCCTTAATCCTCCTTGGGCACCTTGCTCCCCACCTTTTGGGCTCACTCCCTGGGACATAAACTGTTTTATTGAGCTTCCAGCTGTCTTATCCTTCGGGGTTTTAGGTACTCCCCCTTTTCCTGATTTAGTTGCAGCTTTGTTCATTGCTCCCTTCTTTCTCGGGCCTCCTGTTTGTTTCACCAGGTTTAAATCTAACTTCCTCCCTCCACCTGTGGAATGCGGTTCCGTAGGGAGAGCTAGACCAGATGATTCTTATTTTTGAGTCCAATTTCAGCCTGTCTTTCTCCTTTCTATTAGCTCAGATAGCCGGGGGGGGTAACACTTCTATGGACAAGGACCCAGTCCCTTCACAGAGCTAGACCCGATGAGTCTTATTTTGAGTCCAATTTCAGCCTGACTTTTCTCCTTTTCTATTTGCTCGGATAACCAGGGGGGGTAACACTTCTATGGACAAGGACCCAGTCCCTCCACACACCCGTACCTCTAAGATACCTCAGTCAGACTGTCCCCACCCTGAGATCTTCTATTTGCCCTCCAGGTCAATATAATTTCACAGTCCTCTTCTTCGTTTTTATATACAGGACCTTTAGTTAGTATATTACTTTATTCTCTTATTTTAGTGTGACAATATATAAGATGAAATAATTTGTTCTTCGTATTCACCCCCTCTTCAGCCCCTTCTCCCGTTTACTCTAGGTGAACTTCCTTAATTACTTTGTTTCCCCTTTGCAGATACAAACAGGCTTCATTGCCCACCACAGTTAAGGGATTCAGACATATCAGCACCTTCAGCCATGATCCTCCTTATTGATTTCTGCTTTCTCAATCAGGCAGTATGGCAGTATATCACATCACCCATATAGAGAGAAGAAAAAATAAAGCTGTTCCTACTTTACCAATACCGGACCTAGCGGAGATCCATGCCGGTTCCACGGTGTCTGAAGCGAGGCGGGGGGGATGGGAAGCGGGGGGGGGCGGTGAGGGGACGCCGTCCAAACCTCCCTTACACGCCGTCTGCTTTCACTTGGCAACCGCCTTCCGTATCTCCGCAGCAGCGGCGTATGGAGCTCCTTCTCTTTCTCCCTCGTTGGGGTCTGTCAGCAGCGGCGTACGGGGCGGCGTTCGGGGGCCTTCCTCTCCTCCCTATCGACGTGCATGGTTCTCCTTATGCGGTGGCAGGATAGAGCGCACTTCAGGGATCCTAGGAGAGTCCGCTTCTCCGGCAGACACTCTCGCCTCCCTCCGTGATGCACACTACGTCATCATGTCGGCCCCTTCACCCTTTCTACTCCAAGCTGCCCTTAGTGCTGCTTTGCTACTATGCATTTTGTGTATGAAGTCTGCCAAAAAAAATCCTTGTTTTGGGTGGATGACAAGTTACTTGTCAACTTGAAGACTGTCACCAGATCTCATTTGCTTAATGAAGACCTTGCAGCATCCTATTTGCAGAGCTTTAACTCCATGTGTCTCATGGGTTCCCAAAAAACCTTGGTGGAGGGAAAAAAAATTATGGTGAATATTAAAACTGAAGTTTGGTCAAAAATGTATTTTTCTTCAATGGCCGTTGTCCTGCCACTTGTAAATAAAGTGTTACTAAACTTGGGACCCTGAATTCACTATATCTGGTCTCCCACAGAACATGGAAATGCATTAGTTTTAGTAAATATAAACTAAATATCTTTTCACCTCAGCAGTTAGAGCAGTCTTGTGACTTCTATCAGTGTCTGGTTAAAGCTTGTAGGAGTTTTCATTCTCCTATAATTGTCCTACAAGGATGCAGGATGCCTGACCCTCTGTCTGGACAGTGCTGATTGGCCATGTGCTGATCACATGCACTCCCTCAAGAAAATAAACTCTCTAGCAATATACACCAAACTGAGCATGTGCAGCTTGTACCCTAGCCTCTGTACTATCTGGAGATGGTTTGGGGACTCTGGAAGAAGGGGTGGAAGAGAGCAGACAGGATCAAACAGGCTTTTTACACAATGCAGAGGATTAACCCCTTAGGTTCCACAGTGAGCAGAACAAGCATGCTTTACTGCATAATACAGGCTGATTTTACTGTTGTGGGTTTAGTAACATTTTAAGCATATCCCACGTCATGCAGGCAGCTGGGTCCTGTAGAAATCTTCTGTGCAAACTTTGGGTGCTGAGGGAGTTAATAGCTTCGGGTCTTCTGTGAGTTGCAGTGGAAACATCTGGGGACCTGCCCCATCAACCCCTCTCATCCATTGGGAAAAGCCTGTGCATAATGTACACTGCCTGTAAAATGTTCTCTAAATGGGGGAGATTTGGATGAATGATCACATTCTCGCCCCCATTCAGAAATCATGTTGCATGCAGTGTACACTGGCTCCAGGAAAAGGGCAGGGTATCCCGGCACAGTTTTTTACAAGATCCAGCTGCCTGCTTTATGTGTGACACAATTAATTTACAGGCAAGTGGCGTGATTTCATATATATTTTTTTTTTTTTCTTCATAAAGGTTTTATTACAACAGATTAATCAAACATAAAACAGCTGGCATAAGATTCATACAGTGGTAATTTGTACAATACAGCAAACCATCGGGATCCCAAAGGTTCACAGCTGCAGCAGACCTAATGTAATAAACAAACCATTAAATGCAAAAGGCCTAAGCATGATTGTGAAAAACTGTAAACCGATAATCGTGAAAACTTGGCCCAATGTATTTGCTTCACCCTGTACAATCAGGGCCCCATTGGAAGCATAAGCAGGTATGACTATAGTTGTAATTCTGGAAGAGACATTAAAAAGGAAAGACCCAGAGAGGGAGAAGAAAGCAAAGCAGAAGAAAGAGGGAGTTAAAAGGGGGGGGGGGGGGGGTTTGAGGGAGGGAAAGGGAGAGCAAAAGGGGGAAAAGGCTAACCTATAACACAGACAACTGGACAGATGCCCGAGTGAGAGCCTCATGCTAGAAGAGCTAGTTTCAGTCATGTTATTGTATGGGGAGTTTGTACTTATTTAACACTGTTCTGTCTGTTTCAGGTGACGTTACATGACCTGATCTTCAAAAACATTGAGAAAATCAAAAAACCCAGGAACAGTAATGCTGAAACACTCTACTAATCATCATGGCCACAGAAACCTTTCTCCCAACATTTTAGTTATATTTTGTTTTAGTTTTCTTCTTCCTTTGAACTTAAAAGGAACATAGGCCATCATTGCCTTGTATGAACGTGAGACATCCTCTCCTCCATGAAGGGATTGAAACTGTTCTGGAAACAAATCTTCTGGCTTTTATGTTTAAAACAAAACAATATTTTTCCCTTCGGTCTGGATTCAGAAATGTATATTGAAAGCCTTAGTCTGTAACAAAGCACTATCAAAGCCTTTTACACCTGGAGCACTGTAATACCAGAATGCTACAATGTATCCCCATATAGCATTGTCGGTATTGGAATAGGTCAATAGTTTTGGGCTTGTAGTTGTCTAAAAGGTTTAATCCAAATTAGGGCAGACCTTCCATGGCTGCAATATACAGGGTAAGTAGAAATGGTGCACTTGATTTCAGGTTATCAATCCGAATTACGTCAGGGCACAGTAGCTCCATCGGGACAAAATCGAGGGTCTCAGAGTTGAAGCATCACGAGTCCAAGAACTTTTAATTTTGATATTGATTCATGTAAAACTCCATAGAACAGCCAACACATTTTGGTGGCTAAAAGACATATATGGATTCCAATGTTCAGTTACTACTGGGTGAATGTCAACTGTATACAGATATGACCAAATTCATAAATGTGGTTGTTAAACTGATATCCATCCCATAAGTTCAAAAGGACAACATTTCATATCAAAATCCAGTAAAACAAAAAAAATTGTAAAATACTTACATTTTATCCAATTTTTTTTAAATTAAAAAATTTTTCACAAACATATCGGCTATAAATACATTAGAAAATGTTATGATGGCAAAAATTGCAAATGAAATCCAAAATATTGATACCTATTTTAATGGCAGCCAAGCAATAATCCTGTGCACCAATTTCTAAACTAAATGGTAAGACAAAACATGGAGCACATAATATATGTGCTATATCAACAAATGATTTTGTATTGATTGGTTTTTATTGCTTATTGCACAGTTATGGTAAATTACCATGTTATTCAATAAGCCATAAAAGATAACTGTACAAAAGTGCATTTATCCTTTAAGGCAGGCAATCTAAAATCTGTAATTTGGCCAGTCATGACAATTGGGAACTTCTCTACCTCAACAAGTCCACTTTTAAACAACTTGGATCTATAATTGCAAACATTGGCTCCACACATAAAATGGATATCTAGGTTTTTGTAGGAGATAGGTCTGTTTAAGGCAAGGTTTGGCAGCACCCATGGCTTTTCATGGCTCCATTTTTTTGGAGTAATACTTTCAAGTCTCTTTTGACCTTGTACTATAGATACACTTTGAGAATGGAAAGGCATAATTTGGTATTTTTTATTTTAAGCCCATTTTAATTAGACGTAAACCCCATAGAACATATTCAAATGAGCAATGTAGATAAATATGGTTGTCAGTTGTGGTGTTTTTTTTTTTTTTTGTTTTTTCGTAAAATAATTCTGCATTTTATTAAATACTAGAAGTTAAAACAGTGAGTTGTATACTTGCTCACACTGGGGAAGCTTTGTGTGAAGTGGAAACATGTTTGGCCATGTCTGTGCACAGTAATCTGCATTTTAGAGGCTACAAACAACATTTCATGACTGAATAGTTTGTCAACTAGTTTATTGTAGAAAACTATAGACAAAATTCCTGAACATTTCTTTGACCACGTTCGAAAGCTAAATCGATTTGTGTCGATTCCCAGGGGGAAAAAAAGGCTCCCTGCAGAAAAATACTGTGAATGCTTACCTTAGCAGCAATCGAAATACCTTGGTCTTCTAGTGTTGCAGCCCAGCAATGCAGGAATGTTAAATGCCTGCATCCAATGCCCAGTGCTGTGGTTCCTTTCTCAGACAACTACACTGTTACAGGACTCCCTAGTGCTAAGGGTCCAGCAGGAGGAACCTCAGCAATCTGCAAGGGACACATTCAGCTTCAGTTGTGAAGACAGCAACACTGAAATGCAGAGATGTTAGGACTCTAGCACCCCCCCACCCCAGTTGGCAAAGTGTATACACACTACTATTGCAAGGAGATATTGTTCTGCGAAGGTGAGTTGTTTCAAGTGAACCCTTCTTCCATTTAAATGTTTTAAATAAAATGCTGGTGTAAACATTCCCTTTGCCATAAAATTTGTCATCCTAATCGTACACAGGACTTTTAGCTTGTTGCAAGGGGTCTGATGTTCCAGACCTCAAAGCTAAGCGATTGCACTCCCCCTGCCAACGCTAATTTCAAAGTGACACACATTGGATGGGGTTTTGCCTATCAAATGTTTTCATAGGCAGCTTGTAAGGTCTGATGTTGGGTGGGACTTTTACTTTAACCATTTATAATGGCTAACAGGTTCACTTTAGGCACTCTGATTAGGCCTAATGGAGTAATGTAGGTAATGAATACCACCGAGAATGTTGAACTTCTAACTGCACCACCTTACAGTGTCGTTTGCTAAAATGTGGAGAATAGAGGAGTTTTCATTTAGACTTTTCATTTAAGTTTTGCAATGCAGCCCAATTGGGAAACACCAATCAGAACTTTGAATCTCATGTTATTTACTATAGCCCCTCTATCAATTTGTCTTTAAATAAGAGCAGTATTTGTCCCCCATAGCCATCTATTAGATTTGACATGACCTCAAAAATGACTGTTGAAACATGAGTCTGACTCTGGCGTGGCCGGGAATACAAGTCCCCTTCATGCTATTTTTCCCTACAGTAGTATGAGATCCCTGCTCTGTTTTCTATGAAAACTGCTGCTTTGTGTGGTAGTACTGCATTCAGTTGTGCCATTTTCTTGAAATACAAATCTGGAGTTTTGTGGTGGTGTGTTGGGCCTGTGTATTTGTTTGTTTTTTGCCTGCTCAACTTTTAAAGGAACCAGCTGGATAGAGTGCTGGTTCATCAGACATGTAGTATCTGTGTGTAGGGTAAAGAATGGCTTGCCTAGATTGGTACAAGTACAGTGGATTGATACACAACTTTATTGGTTTTCACAAAATGATGGCACCAATGTGTTTTTAGGGGTGTGGGACTCCACCTTCAGAGCTCCAGGTAATGTTAGCGTTTTAATCTGTACATGGCATGGAATCAATGTGAAGGTACTTGGGGTTAGACTGGTATGCCAGCTGTGGTTTGCTGGAGCCCAAATATTGCTGTAGAGGCCAAGTGTCTATCAGGTGCGGGAAGTGGCGCCACGCCTATACCAAACCCAAACAAACACTTGTTGCCTGTGAACTAGGTAGGTGCCAGGTTGTCACTTAAGCTGGACCAGCCCAGAGTATCTGGACCCCAGTTCCAGTCTTGACTACTCTAAAATTACCTGGAGCCCCAATGCCCTGAAGCATGCTAACGGAATACCAATAATGATGCAAACCAAAGTAGTTTTGTAGCTCCCTTTTCCAAGGTACTCTTCATCTTTCACTCACAGATGTCTATTTTTCAATGGCACTTTGCAATGGATCAGAGAATCGTGTAAAAGAAATGAGTGCTTCTAATACTCTGTTTAAAGGACATCCTGCTAAAAAAGTTGTGTAGACTGCCATCGCTGACCTTTGAAAATGCTAGTTGCTTGGCTGCCTTGCTGCCCCAATGTCAGTGCTTTTTGTATAGCAAACCTGGATAAATGGAGTTCTGTCTTCACTTGCTGTATACTTGTTACAGGTCTTGACTCAAAGTATTGAAGTTAGACAGATAAGCATTGCACCATTTTAGAATGTTAGCCTTATTTTATTCAGCACAGGTTTCCTTTAACTGTTTCTGCACATAGTTAAAAACTACTAGTGCTTTTCAATCGCTGAGTAAACACAAAAAATAGCATAGAACAATCACAATTTTAGAACAGGAAATGCGGTGCATTTCCCTTACTCAACTTGCAATACCTTCAGTACTTCATCAATGCCCCTCAGTAAATGTAGACATCTAGCTTTCTAGCTAATCTACAATTAAAAAAAAAATTACTTATTATTTTTTTTTTGCTAGATCTTTAAACAGTTGCATATGACTGCTTAAAAATAGTACAATCATAACATGGGTTGGTGACTTCCAAAACAGGGCTCCTTTTACATGCCTGGTGATGTGCCTTGTTAATGGCAGTCACACATTTGTTTACCCCAACAAAACTAGGATGGTTCCTCTACTTGTGCATCGCACTGAAACCAATCAGTAAAGCATAGTAGAAGGTGGCTTTTGGTAATGGCTGGAAATTACAGTGCA
The DNA here is from genome assembly GCF_042186555.1 of Aquarana catesbeiana. Lineage (NCBI taxonomy): Eukaryota > Metazoa > Chordata > Amphibia > Anura > Ranidae > Aquarana > Aquarana catesbeiana. The sequence continues at coordinate 145,802,650 of NC_133335.1, read as the reverse complement.
CATCTTTTTTTTAATTGCAGTTGTATTGTAAAGTCTTGTGTGCAGGGAGCGGTAACCTGTAGTGTGTTTTTTTTTTTTTTGCCTGCTCACTTATTTGACTACAGTAAAGTGAGGTCTTGTTGGTCTTTTTGACTTTGCTGCTCATTGCCCATCAATACGCTGTCCTTATCAAGTTTTTTTTTTTTTTTATTTATGTATTTTTTTTTTGTTAAAGTTTTACCACATATTACTTTCATCAGTTTTCAGCTGAATGTGTCAAAACCAGGAAACAGAGGCAGACATTTTGTTGGCTGTAATAGAAAATAAACCAGCATTGAGGCCCAGTTATTTACTGCTTTTATTGAAAAGGGCCATATACAAAGTTTAAGTATTCAGACAGAACCCCTTTGTATCCTTGCATTTGTCTTTCTATTTTCTAGGATTCAAGGTCGCCAATCTCCATCCAGATTATACATATGTTTCACTTCTGTTCTGAATGGTGGTGTTCCCAGCCTTAAATTGTATATTTTTTATCATTGTCATTTTTGATTCTTTATTGTTAAAATGTTTTGAATATTTTGTTCTCTGCTGAAATGGCATATGTACAATTTTAAATTGTCAAGTTATTAAAAATGTTCATCAGATGTGTTTTTGCAAACTGTTTGTCGACCTGATTTTAAATGCCGTTAATGTGTGCACGTGTAAATGATGTGAAATGCTGTAACGAGCAGCCTTTTAGTGTCCAAGCAAACTAGATGGCTGAAAAAAATGCTAGAACCTCTGACATTCAGGCCAAGTTCACACTGCTTTGGGTGGCCACGTTCTGCATTTAAAGAGGGTCCTGTGTGTCTGGTTCCGATTCAGCTGTGAATTCGGGCAAAAATTTGCACCTGAATCGGTGAACAGGGACACACCAGACCCCATGCTGTGAGCCGCAGCATATGTGAACACAGCCTAAAAGCTGCATATAACATGCCCGTGGTGGCTTGTATACCAAAAGTTTATGGGCATTTGCTTTTTTTTTTTTTTTTTTTTTTTTTTTTTTTTTTTCAAATATTAGATTTTATTTATTTTTTACAGGCCCAACATGGGCTTAAAACATACAATACAGTACGATACATACATACATTGGAAATGAGGAGAGATATATTCATTTACCTTCCTAAATAATCCTTTATATTGATAGATTTTAACATTCCTCTCCATTAGTCTCCACTCGCCTCCTCTCCCACTCAGGCAGAACCTCAGTACCCAAGAGGGAAGGGGCAGCGGAGAGAATCATAGGTGTACATCGGGAAAAGGAGGGGTAGGAAGAGAGAAGGATAAAGGAAAGAAAGGGAGGGACTTGCAGGGGGGAGGGGGGGGAGGGTATAGGGGGGGGTATAGGCTCTGGTTGATTCAGGACAGCCTCAGATTTTGTATTACCTGGAGAAGTGTGCTTATCAGGCGGTTCTAAGGGTGGTGCCCTCTGAGGACAGAATAAATTGTTGCCATATTGCCCACGTCTTTCTATATTTTTCCTGTTGGTGTCTCGCAGTTAGTACCAGGTCTTCCATTCTACTTATCTCCTCCACCCTCCGAACCCACTCCGCCACGGTTGGTGGAGTTTGTCTTTTCCAATGGTGTGGGATACAGGATTTAGCTGCGTTAACTAAGTGTCGCACGATGGACTTTTTGTATCTTTTAGTTGGTATAGTATTTACGTGTAACAGAAAAAAGGCCGGGTCATTGGGGATATTGTATTCCGCGAATTTTTGGATGGTTGCTCTAATGGTGGACCAGAAATGTGAGAGTTTCGAGCAGGACCAGAATATGTGCAGCAACGTGCCCCTCTCCACCCGACATCTCCAACAAAGTGTCGAGGTGTTCGGGTAGAAGGTATGTAGGGCTTGGGGGGTTAGGTACCACCTCGTCAAAAGTTTATAGTTAGTTTCCTGTATTTTTGTGCAAATAGAGGACTTTAGCGAAAAAGTTACTACACGTTGAATCTGGTCCGATGTAAATGTATAGTTCAGATCTCTCTCCCATTTACGTATAAAGGTTAGATGTGTGTCGTCTGTCGGGGTAATGAGTAGGTTATACATTATCGATAGTGTCTTTGCGAGTGCACCTTCCTCTGAGCAGTAATCTTCAAATGTCGTTAGAGGTTGTGCGAACCCCTGTGGGTTAGGTATAGACGTGAGGAAGTGTCTCAACTGGACAGCCGTCCAAAAAGATAACTTAAAAGGGCCTGTTTGGTCACTTAATGTCTTCACGGATGGCCATGAATCTCCTGTCAGAAAGTGTCGAGCTTGTGTGCGTTTTAAGCTCAAGAGTACATTTTTAACCTGAGGGTCTAGACCCGGGGAGAATTGCGGGTTTCCTATAATTGGGTAGAGTGGGGAGTTAGCCGACGACAGTGATTGCAGTTGGCATGTTTGTGAGCTCACCCTGAGCGTCGTCCCAATCAGCGGGTGTCTTTTGTCTTGTACTCGAAGGTGTTCATAGCACCACAGAGCTCCCTGCAAGGGTATTTGCACCTGGGCCTGTTCCAGGTGTGTCCACAGTTAAAGGTCTTGATGGCGACACCAGTCTATAACTCTGCCCAGGTGTATAGCTTGGTAGTATTTTCTCACATCCGGGACAGCAAGGCCTCCGGAATCTTTGGGCATAGATAGGAGTGTACGTGGTAATCTCGATTTCTTGTTTGCCCATATGAATTTATGGAATTGACTGTGCACCTTTCTGAAGTAGGATGTGGGGATCGCAATTGGGAGTGCTTGTAACATGTAAAGGTATTTGGGCAAGATGCACATCTTGATAAGGTTGCATCTACCAAACCAGGAGTGTAGGCCTTTACCCCAAGACGTCAGTATATTTCTTGTTTTCGCTAGTAAGGGTGGGAAATTCAGCCTAAAGGTATGGTTAAGGTTTGCTGGGACAAGAGTACCCAAATATGTCAGAGCTGTGGATGTCCACTCAAAGTTAAAACTGGAGCGCAATGTTTGCATTGTGGGTCGTGATAACTCTATACCCATGGCCTCTGACTTATTGTAGTTAATTTTAAGATTGGAGATATTTCCAAATTCTTCAAATTCTCTAAGAAGATTTGGGAGAGAGATTACTGGGTTTGATAGGGAAAACAGCAGGTCGTCCGCATATGCAGAGACCTTATATTGGGCCCCTCCGACCTTTAGACCTTGGATGTCTGGATTGTTTCTAATTTTGCTTAAGAACGGTTCTAACGTGAGGGCAAACAATAGGGGGGACAGTGGGCAACCCTGTCTCGTCCCATTCTTAATTTGGAAAGGGTCCGATAGAATTCCGTTCACTTTGACTTGAGCTGTGGGGGTATTGTATATCTGGATAATCCATCCCAACATCTTTTCTCCCAGTCCTATGTGTCTGAGTACTGTAAACATATATTCCCAATTAACCCTATCGAATGCTTTTTCAGCGTCCGTGTTTAGGAAAACTGAGGGCTTATGGGTCTGGTTGGCTATATGTATCAAGTTTAGTACTTTAATTGTACTGTCTCTAGCTTCCCTGGTGGGGATAAAGCCCACCTGGTCTAAGTGAATTAAAGATTGCATATGATGGGTTAGACGGGACGCGAGGATCTTAGTAAATAGTTTGAGGTCTGTGTTTAGCAGGGAGATGGGTCTGTAGCTACTACATATTAGAGGGTCTTTGCCCTCTTTTGGGATGACTGTAATGTGCGCTCGTGTGGTATCATTTGAAAAGGCTGTTTGAGGTCCTATTGCATTAAAAAAGGATATCATGTGGGTGTTGAGAGATGAGAATAGCGTTTTATAATATGGGAGGGTAAGGCCATCTGGTCCAGGGGCTTTATCAGGTTTGGCAGACTTAAGTGCTAATGTCAATTCTTCTTGCGTGATTGGTGAATCCGCTGTATTTTCTGGTGTCAGTGTGGGAATCTGGCTGGAGGATAATTATGCCTCCATCTTCGACTGTGCTCTTGGCACGGACGGTAGGCTGTAAAGCGTTTCGTAATACTCCTTAAAGGAGTTAGCTATCTGACGTGGTAAGCTGACTTTCGTATCTGTTATTGTTTTAATATGGGGGATGTATGTTTTCGTTTTAAGATCTTTAACTGCTCTGGCTAGTATCCGTCCACATTTATCTCCCGACTCATAAGTAGTGAGGCGACATCTTTGTAATGCTGCTTTTGCCCTATACCCAAGAAGGTCATTTATTTGACTGCGGATGGAGTTTAGTTCGGCTTCTACTAGGGGGTCTGGCGAATTTTTGTGTTGCGTCGCAGTGATGTGGAGTTTGTTAAGAAGAAGCTCTAGCTGTTTCCCATTCTCTTTTTATCCGTGCGCCGTGTTTTATAAATATCCCCCTGATAACCGCCTTATGGGCCTCCCATACCGAGCCTGGGGTGCAGTCAGTTGTCGTGTTTGTACGGAAATAGTCTGTCAGTTCTCTATTCACTTCTTCTAAGACCTCCGGTCTCTGCAGAAGGCTCTCATTTAGGCGCCAGAAGGGAGTCCTGTGCGTAGAGATGTCCGATAGTGCGTAGGTCATCATTATCGGAGCATGGTCTGACCATGTCCTTAAGCCTATAGTCGAATCCTTAACAGCATGTAGTTGACTATGGGGAATTAGAAAGTAGTCTATTCTTGAGTGTATTTTGTGGGGGGGTGAGTAGAACGTGTAGTCCCTTTCACCAGGGTGGTGAAGGCGCCACACGTCAATGAGCTGGTTCTCATGTAGGGTTTTGGTGATGTGTTTACGGGCCTTAATCGATACGGAGGACGATCCTGAGGAAGTGTCTACATGTGGAGCTAAGGGTGTGTTGAAGTCTCCCCCTAGTATCAGTTGGCCCTCGCGAAAGTTGATTAGTTTAGAGAGGGTGTGCTGTATGAAATTGTCCTGGTTTTCATTTGGAGCATATATGGTCGCCAGTGTCAGGGACTTATCTCCAATAAGACCCTTAATGTGTACCTACCCTCTCTATCCACCATAGAGGCCCTAGGGGTCCAATGTATTTTACTTGACAGGAGGATGGAGGTTCCCCTAGATTTAGTCTTTTATTAGTAGAGTGATAGGTCAATGGGAAGGATCTATTTTTAAGGACTGGCAGTTTGTCCTCTTTAAAATGGGTTTCCTGGATGAAGGCCACGTCAGCTTTGGCTCGCCTTAGCTCATTCATAAGAATACGTCGTTTCTCCGGTGTGTTAAGGCCTTTGGCATTAACCGAAAATATTTTCAGGCTGTCCATCCTCAACCAGAGCACTGGACGGGGTAGGGGAGGAAAGGAGGGGGGGAACGGGGATAGAAACCTAGCTGCTGGTGAGTTGTATTAGGTCTCTACAAAGTGACCCTAAAAACTTTATCTTTTATCTGGGAAAATTCAGCTATATCAGGGAAAACAAACAAAAGAATTCAGTGAAGAGGAAGGATGGGAAGGGGGGGGGTTAAGTGGGGTAACGCTGCTATTAGCTTGCTTTTGCACGCCTCTACGAACTTCAGTCGAGAGACGTGTGGCCTATGTGGGGGAGTGACTGGAGGGGGCGAAGGAGGGGTGCTCCCGACCCATCCAGACCAGACCCTGAGAGATATATAAGTGGTCCCCCTGGTCTTTATATGGGTTAGATTAGCATGTTGTAGCATTTATACCCCTGGCAGGTCTGGACCAGCCAGGGACGAATAAGAGATGATTTCGGGTTACCTAAGCATTTTGTGGGCATGTGTCTGAGTAGGAGAACCCCAGGGGTTTCCTGCGGGTCTATTCAAAAGTGCTGAGCAATGTAAATATCAGGAACCGACCTAGCATCTTCATACATCAAATTTGAATATCTGTCTGACTGAGTTTCAGCTCTTCATCTTGCACCAATTGTCAGGGAATCTCATTAATTATTACATGCTCTATGTATCTCAGTATAGTCTGTCATTTACTCTATTATTATGTAAACTAGCCAGTTGGTCTGGCGTAATCAATCATTGGCTCTAACATTTAGAACAACAGCATGTATTCTCAGCATCTTATATGTCTATGTAGCCTATTGTACAGTAATATCTAGGACATTGCATCACTCATCTGTACCTAGAGCTGTAACAAAACATGAGTTAGGGGAGAACATATATCAAAAACGGAACCCCTTTAACAGAAAAAATATTAAACCTTTCTCCGGATATCTCCAGGGACCAAGAGAGCGGAGGGGGGGGGGGGGGGGGGGGGGGGGGCGGGCATCATCATCTCCTGTGTCAATCCAGGTGGTTGAGAACCATCCTCCTAACTTCAGCATATGGAATCAATGGATTCACCCCTCCAGGGCCCCCGGGGGTAGATCCCCCAATTCTTCTAGGCTCACCTGCCCTTTGCACATGGGGAGGGTGAGGGTTCAGTGGCAGTCACAATTGTATAGGTGGCCGAGCCAGTCGCTATACGACTCAAACTCTCTCCTTTTAGAGGTGAGGGGTGGAGTTATCCTCTCTGCTTTTTTAAAGTGTTCCTGGTAAGGGACAGGCAGTCCTTCATATCAACCATGGGGCATACATTGGGTTCGGTCAGAGGATATCTCAGCAGGTGGGGGAAAAACAACAAAACAAAACTGAACGTCTTGCCCCAGGAGAGAACAACAACCTCTCATGACTCACGTCAAACTCTCCCCTTTTAGAGGTGATGGGTGAAATTATCTCCTGCTTTTTTAAGGTGTTTCTGGTAAGAGACAGGCAGTCTTTCGTATCAATTGTGGGATATACATTGGGTTCGGTCAGATGGCATCTCAACAGGTAGGGAAAAAAACAATAAAACTGAACATCCTGTCTCAGGGGAGGACAGCAACCCCTCATGACTCACGTGTCCCATCTGGTGTCGGTGGACGAGATCTCCGACGTTGTCTCTGCGGTCTCGGCTGAAGGTTTGTCTGCAACGATTGTGGGCCTAGTCGTCCCCCCGTTTGGGGAAGGAACATCAGCCAATTCGGCATCCGGATGGGGGTGGTCTCCAGAAATGTGAAGAAGGCCGGTAAGTCCCTCTGAGAGCGCAGCTGGAACGATCTCTGTCCTCTTCTGAAGAGCACTGAAAGTGGGTATCCCCAACGATAGGTGGCTCCTTAACTGCGGGCTGTCTCTAACACTGGGCGCAGCATAGCTCTCCTCTGTAGGGTGGCTCTGGAGACGTCAGGCAGAATTTTAACCATCGCTCCATCAAAGTCTACGTCTCCCGCCTCCCATGCTCTGCGGATGATTTCCTTGTGGGAATAATGATGAAGTCGGCATATAACATCCCTTGGTCTATTAGGGTCTTGCGATTTTGGGCCCAGCGCTCGGTGAATGCGGTCGAACTCCATATTCTGTGGGAGCGAGTCACCTGGCAGCTTGTGGAATATGGCGATCGCAGTGGCGGCTAAATCCTCAGGTCCCGTCGCCTCTGGGAGGCCGCACAGACGAAGGTTGTTGCGCCTGCTGCGGTCCTCCATTTCTTCCTGGTGTAGCTGAAGCATTGTAGCAGCGTCTACATGAGCCTCTTGAAGATGTTCTAACTCTGAGACCCGTTTTTCCAGGGATGTCACTGAGGTCTCCCCCGCCGTCAGTCTAGTGGAGAGTGTGTTCAGCTCTCCTCTCTCTTCCTGCATGTCTTTGCGGTGTTGTGTTTCCAGGCGTTCGATGAGGGACTCCATGTCCAGCTTAGTGGGGAGGGCTTTAAGCAGTGCCCACAGCTCCGCTTCTCCTCTCATGCCTCCAGAGGTTAACAGGGGGGTCCCCGATCCGGACTGCAGGGCCACTGGAACATCTGAGAAAGAGTCTGAGTCCATGGAGGCAGCCGGGGATGCCGATCGGCTCACTTGCGTACCGCTCGTCTCTCCACGTGGCTCCGCCATCTTGGAGTCCGGGGTTGAGTGAGGAAGTGATCTATAGTTCCCCCAGAGTCTCTCGACTTGGCCGATTTACCTCTCCCCTTTTGTCCTCCTTCTCTTTGAGTACATGCCCTGCACTCCGGGTGGATTTTAGAGCATAGTAGGCTCGGCTAGCCTGGATGAAGCCGGGAGCTCAGAAGCACAGCGTCCTCACCTCGCCATGTCCAGGCCACGCCCCCGGGCATTTGCTTTTTATAAGCCACTGCATAAAGGGTGTGTTTTTTGTTTTTTTTGTTTTTTTTTAAGCTAAGGGAGAGAACAGTTGAGGTGGGGGAGTAGCACCTAACAGTTAACACTTTTGGGAGTAGCTATATGAAGTGCACTTCCTCCTTACTGTCAGGTATGTGACACAGGGTTTGATTTACTAAAGCAGCAGACTTTTCAAGTAGCAGTATAAATCTTCACTTGGCTCAAACAAAAAAAAAAAACCCTCACACAGGATGGGGTGTTCAAAGTGAAGACCACTTCACCTTTTTTACAAAGTGAACTGTCTTTTTATTAAACTCCCCAGAGTGGTATCAGTTCCCTCTTTAGCATTGGTTCACATCTGCAAAAAGTATGGGAGTTGCCATTGCTGACCCCTTTTTTCTAAAGTTGCTTGGTCTTCATGCTTAATCACTGGTTGGAGTATTTAGTGAGCTGGGAAAAGTAAGATTAGAATAGTCTTCTTCCAGTGCTTCCATCCACACCGGCTTTCCTTCCTTCCATGATAATTTTCCATTGCTTTCATGTCTGCTCTCCTTCCCTTTCTGATCATCTTCCACTATTGTAATGTCCTCTTTCCTTTTCTCCTTAACCACTTGCTGACCACTAACATACCCATAAGTTGCTGTCCTTCTTTTACAAGCAGTGGGAGGTGATGTTTTACCCCCCTCCTTTCTCCCCCCTGCCACCTTTCGTGAGTTCCTCGGGCTCTCCTGTCCCACCAGGAGACTCAAATGACCAGCCAGCGTGTTCAGCTGCTTGGACAGCCAAAAAAAAAAAAAAACAGGATGGGCTCTCTATCAAAATCTGGAATTGGATGACCTGACATCCTGCTCGGTTTACCTGCAAGTCATGGGTGTTAGATATATATATATATCTATAAATATAAATATATATATATATATATATATATATATATATATATAGATATATATAGATATATCTAGAAATATAGATATATCTAGAAATATAGATATATCTAGAAATATAGATATCTCTCTCTATATCTCTCAGATCTCTATCTCTATCTCTATCTCTATAAATATAGAGAGAGAAATATAGAGAGAGAGAGAGAGATCTAAAGTGGTAACCTGTAAAGACTTTTGAATCTTCGCCTATGGATAGTAAAATTTACATTTGCCGCTGCATGCACAATTTGAAAGTGTGACATGTTTGGTATCTATTTACTCGCTGTAACATCATTTATATTAAAATTAGGCTGTGTGTCGTTTTTTTTTTTTTTTTTTTTTTTTGGGGTTTTTTTTTTTTTATTTTATCAATCAACATTTAAAAAATGTTATATTTTCACAAAAATTTTGCATTTTAAAAACCACTGTGTGAATACCACGTAACATAAAAAAATTGCAAAACCAACCATTTTGTTCTCTAGAGCAGGGGTAGACCACATTTTGAGCACAGTGTGCCGAAAAATGTTTTCAAAGAAATTGAGTGCCGATTTTTATATATAAAAAAAAAAAAAAAAAGTTAACTTCAGACTCTCAATCGCAAAAAGTTGTGTTTTTTTTTTTTTATATAAAGTTAAATGCTAGTGTAAACTACTTGAGTAATAGTGACTAACATCCTGCACTCGCACTCACACCTCAGATCACTGTCCCTTCTGCAACTCTGTCCCCCCACTCTTCACTGTACTACCCTGCTCATCTGCCCCAACAATGTACCCTCTTTCTCATCTGCCCCACCACTGTATCTCCCTGCACATCTCCACCGCTGTACCCCCATGCTCTTTCTCACCACTGAACCAGCTTCTCGCCTGTTTTAACACTGAACACATCTGCCCCACCGCTGTACCCTCCCTTTCTCTTCTGTCCCACCACTGTACCCTCCCTTTCTCTTCTGTCCCACCGCTGTCCCCTCCCTTTCTCTTCTGTCCCACCGCTGTACCCTCCCTTTCTCTTCTGTCCCACCGCTCCCCCCCCCCTTTCTCTTCTGCCCCACCGCTGTACCCCCCCTTTCTCTTTTGCCCCACCGCTCATCTCTTCCACCACTACCTGCTGCCCCACGATGGTACTCAGCTGCTGTACCCTCTTCTCAGCTGTGATATGCAGGGTGGTGCAAGGAAGCAGAGATGAGACACATCTACCTGTCCTGGCACACTCATCCCCGCTGATCCACCTTTTGCATCCAGCCCAAGTGCTTGTATGTGATGTCACAAGCAACTGGAATGGATGCACAATGATGAGCTCAGGTCGGGGGCATTTTCTGAAAGCAGAGGACCTGTATGCAAGATCGAGCCCCCGCAGCTGAGACAAAGGTGTGGTGCTGAGCGCTGCAGCGAAATTGGGTGTGATTTTCATTGAATACTGGCTGTGGCTTAAAGGGACACAGTGAAGGGGTTAAGTAGTGACGCAAAGTTCAGGGCTCAGGTGTAAGTGACGCAGAGTTCAGAGGTTGGGAGTAGGTGATGCAGAGCTGAGGGGTCAGTAGCAAGTGACACACAAATAAAAAAAATATTATATATTTGTGTAGTTCCCCACAGTGCAGGTGGAGCATGGGGAATTGTGAGATTGGAATGCATTAGCATCTCGCTGACACTTCCTTGCACTGGTCTGCTATTGGGGAGGGATTCTGGTGCTGGCAAAAGAGGCTTTGCGTGCTGCTTGCTGCCTACCTATGCTCTAGAGCCTCTGCGTTAAAAAAAAAAAAATATATATATATATTTTAGGGATGCACCGATACCACTTTTTTTTGACAAAGAATACTAATACTTGACATCATGTACTCGCCGATACCAATTACCGATACCTGATTTTGGTCATGTGACCATTTAAAAAAAAAAAAAAGAATTTTCACCATAATATGAGCAATTGAAACGCAGTCAAAAGATTTTGATAGAAAACATGTTTATTTGCTGGTCACAAAGCTGTTAAAATGCAAATTGCACAGAACATGTTATATAAAAAAATAATGTCATCAATGACATGTTCATTCCAAGTTCACAATGTTAAGGCATGAGGAGAAACCAGGACAGTACAGTACCTCAGTCAACTCACAACACAAGACATTATTTATAAAATTTCAAAAACCTAAAAAAAAACACGTGTTTTGTTTCCGTTCAACTTACACATGTGTAAGAGAAACACATTTCACAGACAGAACATTCCAGGATGGCAAGGATTTGTGTTAGGGTGGCATGTAGGTTGCAGTAAGGCCTCATCCACAGCTGCTTCTCCAAGTGTTTTAGCTCTTTTGAGCTTTTCTTTTCTCTACCTGTTACCTCTTCACCTCCATGTTAGCCTATGTGTTCATTCATGGCCATTGGCCAAGGAACACTATGCGGTTTCAGAAGTTTAGTGGAAGGGCAGCTTACAGAAAAAAAATCAAAAGAAATTGGAAATGGAAATCTTTGGATTTGTTTCTGCCTATAAACTTTCCTGCACTAAACTCCTGAAACCATGGGCTGACATGGAGGGGAGGCGTTAACTGGCAGGAAAAAAGCTCAAACTCCTTGAGGAGCAGATGCTTTTAGCTGCTTTGTACAGGCCTTATGCCTTGAAAATGAAAAGCTCAAATGTCACACAGAACATGAAATATCATCATTGTTGATGACGCCACGTATAAAACAAACATCACAAGTTCATATCATCACATCAACCAACCCAAGTGCAATACAGTTAAATGTTAGGCCTGAGGAGGAGCAACTGAACAGTACCTCAAAACTAACATTATTTTGTAAACATTTTTAAATAATAACAAAAAAAAAGTGCTAGCTTCTAGTTCAACTTCTTATGAAACTCGTGAAAAACATTTTTCACAGACCAAAATTAGTGTCATTCCAGGATGGCAAGGCCAAGGAGCCAAGGACTTAGCAGCAGTAAGGCCACATGCACAATAAAGCTCAAAGTAGCTGCTCCTACAGGCGTTTGAGCTCCCTGTTTTTGAGCCTTTTGTTTGTCTGTAGTGTTAACTCTATGCCACTCCATATTAGGCTATGTGTCCCCCATGCATTGCACGTTGAATCACCTATAGTGTGCAATGTGCACACCATAGGTGATTCACTTTTTCACTTAAGGAAAAAGGTTGTGGCATGGAGTTAAAAAGGCATATTTTATTTTATTTTTTTTAAAGGCCAACATGGAGGGGAGTTAACAGGCAGAGGAAACGCAAAAAAAAAAACGCTCAAATGTCAGGTGGAGCAGTTGCTTTGAGCTGCAGCATGAAACTGTGCATGATGCCTTACAGTTGGACAGTAACAGACGGTAGATTACTTTTCCAATTCAAACGCAAGTGGCAAGTTTTTTTTTGAGAAACAGAAGAATCTCTGCATGTTCAGTTAGAAGTCGGTTTCTGGTGTCAGTCAGAATGTGTGACGCTGCACTGAGCAATCTCACTTTCCACACTACTGCAAGGAGCTGAAAGATAATTTTGTGCCATTTGGGCTAGAGTGGGAAAATCGCAGTTTATTGACTCAATACTCAAGAGGTTTGTCCAAACGAGGCACAGTGACCTCTCCAAGATATGCTTCTAGTTGTATGGTAGCAACGGTGGGAGCACAGTTCTCAAATGTAGATGAATAAGCAATTTCTTGAAAAACACTGTCCACAGTCACACCGGTACCTGGCTGTTGCTCAGTGCGAGGCCTTTTGGTAGCTGGCTTCTCAAGCACCTCAGGTATGTACCTGCCTGTGCCTGTAATACCTGTGCAAAAGATATTTGTTGCATTTCCAGCTCGAACATCTCTTTGGCCTGCCTTCCAGCATCTACATTTGAGAAAAAACAATCTTTATACCTAGAAGAAGAATACAAGACATTAGACAACGTCATGCAAGCAAAGCAGCAACTGTGGAAGCTTGCTGTGGGGGCACTGCTAGAAGGAAAGGTGGCGGCGGGGGACACGGCAAAAACAGTTGTCTGGTTTGCTCTGTGCAAAACCATTACGCAGAGCAGGTAAGTGTGTTTGTCATTTGTCATTTGTGTTTGTCATTATCGATTTTGTTCTGTGTTTTTTTTATGAAGGTGAGATTTACAATGTTATCACTTGCATTACAAATTTTTTTTTTAATGCAAGCAAGTGATAACACTGAGGGAAAAGGGGGGTTAGCCTTATATAGCCCCCCTTTGCACTATGGGGCCGTGGCGAGTGCAATTTAATCAATTTAGGGGATTAGTTTATTATTATGGTGGCCCCATTTGCAGATTAGGGCTAGCAGGATTAGATATTATTTAAGAGTTGGGATTGGTCAGTTTAGTCAGGTGACAATAGAATTTTCTAGAAGCAGGAGGTCAAAGGCTATATAAGGAATCAACTGACAGGATTCCTGGCCAGTCGCCAGAGAAGAGGATTCCACAAGAAGCTCTGAGCGGGAGTTTTTAAATTTAGTAACTCCTGTCAGCTCTGGCATAATGAAAACTCTTCTTCATCAACTATTAGAGCGAAAACAGCTGGAGGGGAGGAATGGATTAGGCAATGCTTATCATTACCGGAAAGCCAAGCAGCGGCGGGTGTAAGCGGTATGCACAGCGGAGCTCTGGAGTTGGAAGAAGAGAGTGGAGTTTTTGGGTTTTTTTCACAATCGGAAGATTATTAAAGCTTGTTGTAATACAATAACTGCATTCAATACAATTCGGAAACATATATCCATAACAAAAGGGGATTACATTTAAAATCTAGCGTAGGAAGAAGGTATATAGTCAGATAGTTGAGTAAATAACAATTGGGGTTTATGAATATGGTATAAACATTCTCAGAGGGGGATAAGGGAAGGGTTAGGGAGATGGTATAGCTGGGGGGTGGGGGTGAAGGTGGGGGGGGGGGATAAGTGTGGAGTATTGTAATAAGTGTCCCTCCAAAATGTGTGGAAAGTAACATTTATCAAGTGTATCAAACAGGTGGAGAGGTTTGTGATTTCATTAACAATCGTTAGAGGAGAACTTAGGAGGTGGTGAGACATAATACAACTTTCCTTGTCGACAGTTTAATGAGACAGCAATCTGTTACCTATAGTATATTAATTAGTAAGTGAGTAGTATTCAGGGGAGTATAAGAATAACAACCATGGTTGCCAGTAACTGTTGAAGTTTGTGGTGTTTTCTTTCTTCATGGCGGCGATTTCCTCCATTTTGTAAATGTAGTTTACTCTTTCTAACCAGTCTTTAATGTTGGGTACATGTGTGGTCTTCCAATGAAGGGGGATAAGTGTTTCGGCGGCTAATAGTAGATGTCTGGAAAGAGACTTCTTGTATTTACTTATGGTGAGTTTGTTCACATTAATCAAACATGTGGCTGCAGTGAATTCAAGCGTGGTTTCTGTTATAAATTTATTCCATTTTATAACTGCCTCCCAAAAAACATGGAGTGGTGGGCATTCCCACCAGATGTGGAGGAAGGTGCCGACTTCCACCCCGCAACTCCAGCAGATGTCTGAAATTGCTATTTAACAGGAAATCCTTTATTTGCATATAAAGCCACAAGCCAGGAGATGGTCCGTCCCATTCTGCTTGTAGCAGTGGTGTCTCCAGCTTTCATATTTAGGGGGGGCACATAGGGGGACAGGGACAAAAGTAGGGGGCAACTATAAAATGCAAATATATATATATATATCCTGGGGCCCTTGACTACGACCCCACAACGGCCCTTTCACATGTTCTGCAGTGAGCTCTCTTCCTACTGTATTGGGGCCCCCCGGGTGGCAGAAAACAAGAGATATATGGCACCAGCATACCAAGAGAATATAAAGATCCAAAGCAGTGGGAGAACTATCAGGGATGCAAAGGTGGTCTTGCCACGGGGCCCTGGTGTTCTGCCACTGTGGGGTTCCCCAGCCTCCTCTTGCTGTCCTGCCCCTGCTATTGACAGTGCTGGTCTGGCATCTCTTGGAATTTACAGGCTGGTTCTCCTGTCCTAAGGATTGGAGAAATCAGTCTGTTTTTTCAGTAATTGAGAGTCCTGGTGGAGTCCTTCCTGCAACTCCCTCTTCTCCCTGCCAATGAGGATGCAGGGAAAGGAGCAGATCGGACGGCCTTGGTTGTGTGAGCGCTCGCATTATGCAGTGTCAGCAAGCAGAGGGAGGGGGGAGGAATCACCCGCAGGAGCTGACTGGGGACATTCTCTCTTAGACATAGATTTTTTGTAAAAAAAAAATTTTTTTTTTATTGGGGGGGGGGGGGGGCACATGGTGGGGCACAGCATAATGTTGGGGGGGGGGGGGTCAGGGCCCCCTCTGGCCCCCCCTAGGAACGCCATTGGCTTGTAGGGTGTCCAGGGGTTTAACCCTAGAATCTGTTAAGTATTGGGAGGCTGTGCGAGTCGGTATGTTCCTCAGGTGTAAGCCTGGGAAAAAGTTGGGGTTGTTAGTGACAGGTGTCAGTGGGCCGGGTATTGAAGCCAGTTTGTGGGTGCCTGCTTTATGCCAGATGTCAAGTGTGTTTGCTACTAAGGGGTGATTCAGTTTCTTATCCGTTTTGGAGTGTAGTGACCATGGATAAAAGAGTAGGTTGAATGGAGTTAAAGTTTGTTCTAATTGGATCCAATCTTTGTTTGAGCTATGGCAGTGCCAATCGATTATTCTCATGATGTGAGATGCTTGGTGGTATTTTTTGAAATTTGGAAGGCCTATTCCCCCTTTATGTTTGGGTAGTGACAGTAAATTGAGCTTTATTCTTGGTTTTTTATCAGCCCGCCGAAAGCGTCTTTGCGCTCTGAGGAGGCTGGTAAAAAAAGACTCAGGAATTTTAATGGGAAGTGCATTGAAGAGATAAAGCAATCTCGGAAGGATTGTCATTTTTAGGATTGAGGCTCTACCGAACCAGAAAAAAGGTTTTGGATGACCATTTTTGAAGGTCTCTAATCAACGTGGTTAGGAGGGGTTTGTAATTATTGTGATATAGGGAGTCTATATTGTTAGTTAGATTTATCCCTAGGTATTTCAAGGTGTTTTGTTCCCACTTATAGTTATGGTTATCTTTCATCAATTTAAGTTGGTCTGATGGTAGGTTAATATTTAATGCTTCGGACTTAGATTTGTTAATTTTAAAGTTGGAGATAAATCCGAAGGTCTCAAATTGTTTTTCAAGGTTGGGAATAGGTGGTGGGTGTGTCAGGAATAATAGAAGGTCATCTGCAAAGGCGGCTATTTTATATTCTCTGCCCCCGACCCTGAAACCTTTTATGTCTTCAGATAAATTAATTGTTTTTATTAGGGGTTCTAGGGAGATAATGAAGAGAAGGGGTGAGAGGGGGCAACCTTGTCGTGTCCCATTATGTATTTTGATTGGGTTAGAAAGAATGTTATTAACTTTAATTTTAGCCTGGGGGTTCCGATAGAGTGCTGAGATCCATGAAAGCATACTCTCGTTTAGTCCTATATGAGAGCAGGTGGTCATCATGTAATCCCAGGAGACTCTATCGAAAGCCTTCTCGGCATCGGTGGAGAGGAGTCCTTTTGTCTCAGCGTTTCAGGCGAAATGGATTAAATTAAGTGCTTTAGTTGTGTTATCCATGCCTCTCTTCCTGGCATAAATCCTACTTGTTCTGGTCCTATGATCTTTGATAGAAGGGGTTTCAATCTATTGGCTAGTATTTTGGCTAGGAGCTTTAAATCTATGTTTAGTAAAGATATGGGTCTGTAGCTTGCACATTCTGTATGGTCTTTGTCAGGTTTGGGAATCACCGTGATGTGGGCCATGAGAAAAGATTTGTGATTGTGGTTGTGTTTCGCCAGATAGTTGAAAGCTGATAGAAGGGGTTTGGTTAGTATATGTGTGTATGTTTTGTAATATTGTGAGGTAAAGCCATCTGGGCCTGGGCTTTTCCCCGTTTTTAAGTCCTTAATGGCCTCTAGTAATTCATTGGTGGATATGAGTTCTTCTAATTTGTTTCTGCTTGGGTAAGTGAGGGGATTTTGCTGTCTTTTAGGAATTGGTGTATTGTTTCTTGTTTCGTCAAGGAGAGGTGTGGGGGTTTATGTTCTGGGAGGTTGTATAGTCTCGAATAGAATTTACGAAAAAGTTCTGCTATGTCAGTAGGTTTGTGTCTAGGTTATCCATCTTTGTCCCTTGTGGCATGTACCTTGCCTGCCTGCGTCGTGTCTTTAAGTGCTTTGGCCAGCAGTTTCCCGCTTTTGTCCCCATGTTCAAAATAGATGCTTTTCTTAAAGAAAAGTGCTTTTCTGATCTTCAGATCTAGAATTAGTTTTAGGGAATTCCTGCACCGGGTCAGTTCTTCTTCTGCTGAGATTGAGAGGGATTGTTTGTGCAGTGATTCCAGTCTCGCTATTTGAGAAGTCAGTTTGGTAATTTCTTTCTCTTTCTCTCTTTTTTCCTGGAACCCCATTTCATTAGGTGTCCTCTCAGGAGGCTTTTATGGGCTTCCCAGTTAGTCAAGGGATTGGTGTCTGCATCTAAATTATTCCTAAAGTATTCAGTCAGAGTGTCATGTAATTCGTCTTTCACCCTTTGGTCAGTCAGGAGTGATGCGTTGAGTCTCCAGTTAAAGGTCGATTGTTTGGGGGGATCAAGTCGCATAGATATAGCCATAGGAGCATGATCTGAGAGGGATATAATGCCTATTTCTGCTGCTTCCAAATTGCTTAGATCTCTCTGTGAAACAAAGATTAAATCAATCCCAGAATATCGTTTTTGTGTGGTGAGGAGTAAAAGGTGTAATCTCTCTCGGTAGTATGGGTCAATCTCCATGTGTTCACTAAGGATAAGGAGTTTAAGAGTATTTTGAGGCGTCTAAGGGTTCTGTATGTTACAGTGGTGTGGCCTGTTGATGTGTCTTTATGGGGGGGAGAGGGGGATGTTGAAGTCACCTCCCAGAATAATGCACCCTTCAGCAAACCATTTTAGTTCATCTACAATCTTACGGCAGAATGAAATGTGGGCTGTATTTGGGAAGTACACATTGGTCAGTGTGATGGGTGATCCTGCCCAGTCGCCCTTTAAAAAAAGATAGCGTCCTTCTGGATCTATAAGTTGCTGTTGTAGTTTGAAAGGGGAGTTTTGTTTAGAATGGAGACTCCTTTCATTTTGGCTAAAGGATTAGTAGCGTGGTACATTTCTGTGAAGATATTGTCCGTGAATTTGGGAACATGTTCACTTTTGAAGTGTGTTTCTTGTAGAAACACAATTGACGGAAGAACCTTTTTAAGTTCTTTTAGCATTTTTGCTCTCCTTTTGGGTATGTTCAGCCCGTTAACGTTGTGAGAGATTAGGGTTGGTAATTTCCGTAGAAATTTGTATGCCATGGTGTAGATTATCAGGTTATTTATTAAGAAATGTTGGGGCAAGTAAGTTTTGTCTGGCTGATGTTTATTTTGTGGGACGTTCTAGTGTCTTTTATTGTACTCCAGGGAAGTGGTGGATTAAAAAAGGGGACAGAATAAGGTAAGAGGGGGTGGGGTAGAAAGAGTTGGATAAGGGTAGTTGAGTGGGTGCTCAAATCTCCCCTATGAGGTGAGGAGCTAGGTAGTAACCTAGGAAGACTAGGCACTATACTCTGGGGGGTATGTGGGAGGCACGTTGGTGGTGTTTACTTGGTATATATAAATAGTGTAAGGTTGGGATCGGGGTCTGTCTCACGTGACAATGCGAGACCCGGGTGTTTTGTGTTGATAACATGAAAAAGAGACCTTAAACCATCTAATTTCTTATAGAAAATATGATAACTATAGTCTATTTAAAAATAGAGAGTAATATTTTGCTTTGGTAGTTATTGAGAGTGGTATAAATCATTTACTTTTAAGGAAAAGAAAAACATTCCATTCATCTCATCTGTTACATACAGTTTGCGATTTCCGCATAGGATGAAGAGAGCAATCCAACAAATAGAACATTAATAGAGGAACAAACAAAAAAAATGTAAAAAAAGGAAAAAGAAAACCTTTAAACCATATACCATTATAAACCAAACCTCTAAGTGCAACAGTAAGCACTCTGTTAGTGTGCAGTATGGTATAGTGGCATTTGGTGACTACATGTTCTAGTTCTCCATTTAGGTAGGCCCTAAGACCTGGAGCTGGGGGAGCATCTGACAGAGTTTAGGGTTTCTGTGTTAGCACTTTAATATTCAAGGCTTTATAAACCTTATAATGCCATCTCAAGCTTCAAGACCTGCTAGCTGGTGTGCCTGCTATAAGTATATCAATTAAGAAGCCTCCTCCTCAGGGCCAGGATAGAGGTAGGTCTGAGTAATAAAAGCCTCCTAGTGGATAGGTCCTTTCCAGCTTGGTGGCAATGAATGTTTCCTCAGTAGGTATGTAGAGATTTGTCACTTGGCAGACATGTGATGTTGATTTTGTGTACTCACTGTTTAGCTGGAATTGTTACAGATGTTCCAGTCGCTTAGGCTCCCAAACGTGAGTTGCAGCCCTCAATTGAGCATTTTGTGTATCTCACATCAGATGTCTGAGCAGTGAGAAAGGCTAGAGTGTAGAAGTGTGGTCATTAGCGATAGTCTTATACATTGACATGTGCATACCTTGATAGGTAGTAAGAGGGGGGCAAAAGGGAGGGTAGAACAAAGGGAAGAAAGGAATGAAAAGTTAGTACATATTTCTCATCTACATTTAGGAAGTTCAGTTCATCTCCTTTGTTTACTAGGGGCTTATAATTCCTGTGAATAAAGAGGCATTAGTTATAGTTTTATATTAAAAATCTGATTTTTATCTAGGGGGGTTCCAACATCAGATGTAACCTTCAGTGAATGATGATATGCAAGGGGTTCAGTGGTAGGCTGTAATCGTTATAGCTGTATAAAAGTTCTTGCAGAGTAAGTACATTTAATAGGTATCCCTCCTATCCTTCTTCCCTCCTCCCCCAGGTAGTACATGGGTTTCTTGTTGTATTCAGTTCGGAGGGAGGGATTCTGTTAGGTATTAAGCGTGTTCATTTCCAGTTATAAATTCTGTAGAGTGAGTTTGTAATGTGAGCCAAATTTGTGTGAGGCTGCCCTCTAGTGGGTATTCATGGAGAAAACATTGTGACTTTCCTAATGCTCACAGTCACATATCAGCGGATCCTATGAGCTTAAAATGAAAAAAGCAAAAAGGCATGAGGTGAGTGAAAACAAAAACTCGATGACGGAGAGAAATGGGAGGAAAAATAGTAACCTGTTACAAGTGACGGTCAAATAAGCATTGTGGTATCTGAATTTTTGTGAGGCTCATGTAGCTCATACTTATTTTAGCCTTTGGCTTTTGGCACTTTTGGAGGATGAGGGAGAGTCGTAGTTGTTTCTGTTGGTGTTTCTGCGGTTTTTCCCCTGCTGAGAGGGTGAATGAGACAGTGTTGCTCCATTGGTGGGTTGGTGATTTCAGGAGGTAACAGAAACTCCGTGTACCAATCTGGTGGAGGTTTTCACAGAATCTGTTCAGCTCATCAGGGGTTTTGAGTATATATTATTTACCCATGTAGGAAGCTTGGAGTGCAAAAGGGAATTTCTACCTATAGTTTATGCTCTTTTCTTTCAGAACTTCCAGGAGGGGTTTCAGTGCCCTTCTATTCTTTAATGTGATGGGTGATAAATCTTGGAACAGTTGAATTGTGTTCTCATTGAACATGATCTGGTCATTGGATCTTGCTTTTTGTAGCACTTCTTCCTTCAAACCGAAGTTAGGAAGACAGCAGATGATATCTCTGGGAGGATTATCATCAGGGGCTCTGGGCCTGAGAGCTCTGTGAGCTCTATCGAATTCTATGGGGGAGTGTTCAGGCCGATTTAATAGGCTGTTGAATATGGAAGTCAGTGCAGGTTTAATTTGGTCCGAGGGGACAGACTCTGGAATCCCTCTGACTCTAATGTTGTGCCTTCTTCCTCGGTTATCTAAATCCTCTAAGTGTCTATTCATTTCAATCAGGTGCTGATTGTGTGCAGTGGTAATGTCATCTAGTCTGGACAGTGCTCGATCTCTCCTCCTCCCAGCGCGCTCAGACACAGCCATTTGTTCAGAGAATCTCAGCAGCTCTGTTTTTATGTCAGTAATAGCTGAGGTGAACGATCTTTTAATGTCTGCAGCTATATCGGTCATGGTAGCATAGGTCAGAGGTCTGTCTTTATCAATGTTACCTGCTACTGAATCCTCAGATGCTGGCAGGGACACCTCGTCATCCTCTATGTCTTCCTCCAGGCTGAGTCTGTGTGCCGGCGCCATCTTGGCAGATCGCCCTCCTCCGCTGTATCTGTATTTGCTGAGGTTTCCGGGCGAGATTTTCTTTTTGGGGGTTATCAGGGAGCGGAGGATATGTCTGTGCGTTCCTCTCTTCAGATGTGTGAACATACTCATCTTGTAGGCGGTGTTTTTCGGGTCCCGGGTCTCACAGTATCCCGGAGCTCAGTCACGGTGCGGCCGTCCACATTGCACGCCAAGCCACGTCCCAAGTGGAGTTAATTTACCTCAGACAAGGCAGCAAATGGCAGAGTATGTTCAAGCGGATGCCGCCAGTTCAGTCTCTCAGCATGAGAATTCCGGCAGGGACAGAAGTGAAGTATGTCAGAGTAGGAGCAAGAGAAAGTGCCAGCAGCGGAGAAGTGTGAGCCAGGTCTCTCCCGCTAGTAATAGAAGCCATAGCGGGAGGTCGTTATCTTCTATGAGCAGACATTAGCATGTCAGTGAAGCTGCAGGTCAGAGACAGATGAGGAGTGCTCAGCCGTCTTCAGCGGGGGAATCGTCTCATGAACAATTATTAATGTCAGCCATGCAAGCGCCTTAGAACGGGCATGGGCTTAATTCAGATAATTCTAGTCAGCTAGCTGAGTTTTCTCAGCATGTCGGGGTTGAGCAAGCTGGCAGTGCTATTCCTGTGCGGTGTGCCCCCCCCCCCTTTATTGGCTACAGGTAGTGGCAACAATGCTGATATTGGTAAGTGTAACACTTTAGATAAATTGTCTGTAATTTCTGCCTCTTTGGAACAGTTGATACAAATTATGCACACTCAGTCCAATGATAGTTTTAAGCAACAAAAAGAAAAGGAAGGTGTTACAGGAGTTTGGTCCTCTGTGTTAGTAAACAAGCATTCAGTGGCAGCACAGAATACAGAAGCTGTGTTGTCACAGGATAAAAATCAAGATAACAGCAGTAAAGAATGTATGCAGTGTGTTCTCTCTCCCCTAGGTTTTCATCTATCTGCTTCCATTAAAGAAAAAATATGGAGAGAAGAATATACTGATTTAAGTTTGATGCCTCCTCCTTCTAGGGAATTTTCACACAAATATTTACAAAAAGGAAGATAAGAGTGATGATGAGAGATGTAAACCAGTCTTGAAATCTTTTTATGTATGGTTACAAGCTCTTGTTACTTATTCAAGCGTTTAGTGTGAGAGATTCCCTGAAAGGAGCACAGCTTTATTTCAACATATAGATATCAGTCTGGAGGCTTACAGAAGCTTTAGTGGTTTCTCTTGGTTAACATATGATGAGGCGTTCCGCCCGAAGTTAGCGGTACAACCTTCTCTACAATGGGGTTCCAAGGATGTTAGTTTATGGCTTAATTCTTGCCTCAAAGACAACCTTTTGTCCGCCAACCCACTGTTACCAGTATCAGTCAATCAGTGAATACATATAAAAAAGGGTTGTGTTTCGCTTTCAATGACAGCCAGTGTAAATGGGCTAATGCATGTAGATATAAGCACGAATGTGCGTTTTGCACTGGATCTCACCCTATAGCAAAATGTTTTCGTGATTTTCAGGCTGGACAAAAGGACAATTTTCCAAAAAGCGGCAACCCCAGTGAGTATACAAAGAATGCTACCTTGGTTGCAGGTTTACCCAAACAGACAGAAGGCTTCGCTGCTAATTGAAGGTTTTGTAGATGGTTTCAGTCTACCTTCCTTCAATGGAGCAGGTTGATTAATAAATAATAATTTAAAATCGGTACAAGACTTTCCTGATATAGTCAGTCAACCAGCGAAAGGTCCCTTCCCAGATCCGTAGCCCACCTCCTCGTGTAAGGTGGAAGTTGATCGTGGGTCAGTGAGTGTAGTAGTTTGTAAATAGTGGAGAGTAAATGTTTAGGTGTTTCCGAGAGAGAGCACAGCTGCTCGTAGCCAGTCAGAGGTCTATGTATGTGGCCGGAGGAAAACAGGTCAGAGCAAAAAGAGGATATACGTAAAGCTGTAAGCCAGTTACCACGGTCTCCCAGTAGAGCAGGTGTACCCTCAGTTGGATGTATGAATGAGTTTGCTGTAGGCCAGGTGGTCCGTAAATATGAGCCCACTATGTTGGATCCCATGCCCTGGGGGAGATTAGGATGATCAAAAAGCGAAGTAAGTGGTTAGGGGTCTGTGGATAGCAATGTTGATAGTCCCTTTTTGTACCACAGGTATAGTGCCGCAGTCGTTAATGGGGAAGAGTTTGATAGGATAGACAGTTTTTGACCATATCCCCAGAGCAAAGCCCGAAGGCCAGAAATGGAGAGATCTTGTTCTACGGCAGTGGATGCCTTGGGAAATAGACGAGGGAACCACTCGAGGATCCTAGAGAGGACAGCAGCCCTGTGGTACATTTCAAAGTCTGGGAGACCCACCCTGCCTCATATTTTGGGGTATGTTAACAAAGTATGGCGGATGCGGGACATCCCTTGTTGCCAGACGAATCGTATGGACATAGATCTCAGAGAGGTAAAGAATTGTTTAGGGATATTATAGGTATTGTCTGGAATACGTAGAGTAATTTAGGGAGGGTGTCCATTTTAAGTGTGTTGATGCGACCAAACCAGGGTAGCGGTGTCGTGTTCCAAGTATCTAACTCTTTCCGTATATGTGATAGAAGGGGGAGGTAGTTAAGATTGTAGAGATCTGACAAGTTGGATGGGATTATAAGACCAAGGTAGGAAATGCCCTTTGATCCCCATTGAAATGGCAAGTTGGTCTGTACTTGTGTAAGGGTAGAGGGTGGTAAGGATATGTTGAGGGCCTCTGTCTTAGACATGTTAAGCTTAAAATTGCTAAGATCTTCAAATCTATGAAACTCCTGCATTAAAGAGGGTAGTGATGTATGAGGTTGTTGAATATAAATGAGGAGATCATCGGCATAGAGCGAAAGTTTATATTCAGATGATGGTGTCTGTATCCCCACTATATTGCTATTCTGTCTAATGGCTGTTGCCAGGTGTTCCATCACCAAAACGAAAAGTAGGGGGGATAGAGGACATCCCTGCCTAGTTCCGTTCGAGATTCGAAATGAGGTGGATGAGGAGCCATTGACCAGGACAGAGGCTGTGGGATGAGAATATAGCGCCATCACCCTGGATATAAATGAGGGACCGAGTCCGATCTGTTCCAGAGAGAGGCGCAAAAACTGCCAGTTGACCCGGTCAAATGCCTTCTCGGCGTCAAAAGATACATGCCTTTAGGTTGTGTCTACGGATGTAGAAAATAAGGTGGATCGTTTTTGTGGTATTGTCCCTGGCCTCTGTACCAGGGACAAAGCCCACTTGGTCTCTGTGTATGATAGAGTGTAGGAGGGGTGAAAGGCGATTTGCTAGGATCTTTGCAAAGAGTTTAACGTCTAAGTTAAGGAGAGAAATAGGCCTATAACTAGTACATTGGGAGGGGTCTTTCCCTGGTTTGGGTAAGACTGAGATAGTGGCAGAAAGGAGGGACTTAGAGGGGGGGTGGTCGTCATCTAAATAGTTGAACGCCGCAGTAAGAAGTGGGGCTAGGGAATGGGCGAATGATTTGTAAAACCTGGGGGAGAAGCCATCAGGTCCCGGGCATTTTCCCGGTTTCAATCCTTTAATAGCTAACAGAAAGTCCGACGTCGTCAAGGGGTCATGTAGGTCTGTAGAAGCACAAGGATCTATTTGTGGTAGGGCCGTTTCCGAAATGTAATTTTCCATGTCAGGGAGTCATGTATCGTGCTCTGGAGACTGTTTAGATCGTGTGGGGAGATTGTATAGTTGAGAGTAATGGTGTTGGAAAGCATCTGCAATGCCCCTGGGAGTTCGAATCTTTTGTTGGCCGGCAGTGCAAATGTATGGTATTGGGCGTCGTGGAGGACGAGGATGAAGGACTTTAGCTAGGTGTTGCCCGCACTCATTTGCTAGCATGTAATGGCGGTTTCATCCTTTATCTCTAGCTATAAGGGTGTTTGCGTCTAAGATGCGGAGTAATTCTCTGCGGGCATTGGAGAGATCTACAAAGGTACCGTGGTCAAGGTCTTTCTTGTGTGCTATTTCTAAGGAATGGATAGAGAACAACAGTCTGGTGATATAGGTCGATCTAGCTTTCTTTAGCCGGGCGCCATGTTGGATGAAAATTCCCGGTAGCACACATTTCAGGGCTTCTTAATTAGTGAGTGGGTTGGTGTCGTCTGAGCGGTGATCTTGAACAAAGTTCCGGATCGACTGCTCAATAGCTGTCACACAAGAGGTATCTTTTAATAAGTTGTCATTTAAGCGCCATGAGAATGTCCTGTGGGATTTGGGTGGATGGTCCAAGCTTAAGTGTGCGGGTGCGTGGTCCAACCAGAGAATATTACCGAGGGACACCTGCAGAGGAATATCAAGTAGGGACACGAGAAAATAGTCAAGACGACTATAGGAATTATGGGCAACCGAATAGCAGCTGTAGTCTCTCTCGAATGGGTGTTGCACCCGCCAAACATCCACTAGTTGGGCAGAGTGCAAAAGTGATTTTATGTGTGTAAGGGTGGAGTGTGGAATGGAGGACTTACCGGAGGAGGTGTCCACGGCCGGCGAGAGGGTCACATTGAGGTCTCCACCTAGAATGAAACGGGGACCCCCAAACGAGAGTCATTTGTCTATGATCATAGAAAAAAGCTCCCCTGGTCCTGGTTCGGTCCATATACATTAGCAACTGTGAAAATAGAAGAGTTAGATTTTAGTTTGAGGAAAAGAAAACGACCTGCAGGGTCTATCAATGAGTCCAGAACTTCTGGATGAAAGGATTTGTGGAAAGCTATTGACATCCCTTTAGACTTAGCAAGTGGGTTGGTACTATGATACCATTGGTGGTAATGGGGGTTGTTCAGGGTTGGGATGGCCGAGCTCTTAAAATGTGTCTCTTGTAGGAGTTATGCCGCGTACACACGAGCAGACTTTCCGGCATACTTGGTCCGGCGGACAAGAGTCCGCCGGACAATCCGATTGTGTGTAGGCTTCGGCGGACTTTTTTTCCCAAAAGTCCGCCGGACCTAGATTTGAAACAAGTTTTAAATCTTTCCGTCGGACGGCCGTTCGTCTGTATGCTGGTCCGACGGAAAGCCCGTTCGTCTGTATGCTGGTCCGACGGACCAGATACGATGCAAGGGCAGGGTATTGCATCTTGCGTTCGCTGCAATAGGAAAAACAAATTTTCCTATTGCGGCGAGCGCGGGGCATACCAGGCCCTTAGGTCTGGTATGGATTTTAAAGGGAACCCCCTACGCCGAAAAAAACGGCGTGGGGTCGCCCCTAGAATCCATACCAGACCCCAATCCGAGCACGCAGCCCGTTCGGTCAGGAAAGGGGGTGGGGACGAGCGAGCACCCCCCCCTCCTGAACCGTGCCAGGCCGCATGCCCTCAGCGTGGGGGGGTGGGTGCTTTGGGGGAGGGGGCGCCCTGTGGGGCCCCCCACCACAAAGCACCTTGTCCCCATGTTGATGAGGACAAGGGCCTCTTCCCGACAACCCTGGCCGTTTGTTGTCGGGGTCTGTGGGCGGGGGGCTTATCGGAATCCGGGAGCCCCCTATAATAAGAGGGCCCCCAGATCCCGGCCCCCCACCCTATGTGAATGAGTATGGGGTACATGGTACCCCTACCCATCTACCTAGGGAAAAAGTGTCAATAATAAAACACACTACACAGGTTTTTAAAGTAATTTATTAGACAGCTCCGGGGGGGTCTTCTTCTGGCTTCGGGGGTCTTCTTCCGACTTCGGGGGTCCCTCCGGTTCCTCTTCTCCCGGCGTCCGGTTGATTCTTCTCCGCTCTCTCTGGCCTCTTCTCCTGGTGTTCCAGTTCTTCTGCCGGCTCCTCCGCTGTCTTCATGCTGCTCTTTTGCCAGCGGAGGCCTGGACTTCTGGGCTTCTTCTCCTCTTCTCTTCTTCCGATGTTGACACGACGGTCTCTCTGGCTGGAATGCTCTCTGAGCGCTCTGATGTGACTTATATAGGCGGAGACCCCGCCCCCTCATGCCGTCACAGTCCCTGGGCATGCTGGGACTGTGACGGCATAAGGGGGCGTGGTCGACGACCACGCCCCCTAAAATGTCACAGTCCCAGCATGCCCAGGGCATGCTGGGACTGTGACGTTTTAGGGGGCGTGGTCGTCACATCAGAGCGCTCAGAGAGCATTCCAGCCAGAGAGACCGTCGTGTCAACATCGGAAGAAGAGAAGAAGCCAAGAAGCCCAGAAGTCCGGGCCTCCGCTGGCAAAAGAGCAGCATGAAGACAGCGGAGGAGCCGGCAGAAGAACTGGAACACCGTTAGAAGAGGCCAGAGAGAGCGGAGAAGAACCAACTGGACGTTGGGAGAAGAGGAACCGGAGGGACCCCCAAAGCCAGAAGAAGACCCCCCCGGAGCTGTCTAATAAATTACTCTGTGTAGTGTGTTTTATTATTGACACTTTTTCCCTAGGTAAATGGGTAGGGGTACCATGTACCCCATACTCATTCACATAGGGTGGGGGGCCGGGATCTGGGGGCCCTCTTATTATAGGGGGCTCCCGGATTCCGATAAGCCCCCCGTCTGCAGACCCTGACAAGCAAAGGCCAGGGTTGTCAGGAAGAGGCCCTTGTCCTCATCAACATGGGGACAAGGTGTTTTGTGGTGGGGGTGCCCCCCCAAAGCACCCACCCCCCCATGTTGAGGGGATGCACCCTGGCACGGTTCAGGAGGGGGAGCGCTTGCTCATCCCCACCCCCTTTCCTGACCAACCGGGCTACGTGCTCGGATCGGGGTCTGGTATGGATTCTAGGGGCGACCCCACGCTGTTTTCTTGGCGTAGGGGGTTCCCTTTAAAATCCATACCAGACTTAAGGGCCTGGTATGCCCCGCGATGGGGCTCGCAAGGTGTCAATCTCGACGATAAAAGCGGCGAGATTGACTTCCTTTTTTAGTCCCATCGTACCTGAGTCACGTTCAAAATGAACGGACTTGTCCGTGTGTGGGCAAGTCCGTTCATTCTGAAAGTCCGCCATAACTCCGGCGAAAGTCCATTGGAAAGATGGGTGGACCTAGCCTGCCGGAAAGTCTGGTCGTGTGTAGGCAAGTCCGTCCGTTCAGGTAGTCCGGCGGAAAGACCGTCGGAACAAGTATGCCGGAAAGTCCGCTCATGTGTACGCGGCATAAGATTTGAGATTTAGCTTTATGAAAGTGATATAATACCTGGCTCCTTTGCTCTGGGGTATTGAAGCCCCTACAGTTAAAGGAGGCTAAAGTTATATGATCTAATGGAGAGATGGAAACGGTGGAGTGAAAGAGTGCCCAGATTCCTCTGCTAGTTTCCTAATGACCCATGTGTGCCCCAAGGCCTGCTCAGGAGGGGGGGGGGGAGGAAGGGAAGAAGGGAGCGGGAGACAGGGAGGGTAAGTACAGTGAAAGAAAAGGAATGAAGGAAATGAAGAATCAAGAAAGGTGGACAGGAACCATCCCCAGTGTGTAGAAACGGAGTACAGCCGAAGGTCGGACGTAAAAAGAGCCAACTTGAAAGACACAAGTGAAAGAGAGGAGTGAAACCACAAAGTGGCAACCTGAAAATAATCATGAAATATAATCGCATAAAGAATAAAAAGAACATGCTAAGTAACATAAACAGTGCAGTAATAAGCACTATTGGTCCTATGTGGGGTTTAAACGTGGTAAGCGCACAAAGCGCCTCCCGGTCCTGGGGTCCCCACCATATAAATAACAATAGTAACCTAGTGACAACGCTCACATACAACCTTAACCATGTATCGTGTGTGATGGGCTTAGCCTGGCACAACTGCCTTTCTTCCACACTATTACTGAAATGCCCAACGGGGCTCGAGGGCCCCTCATGCACTAAGACAGTACATGCGATGCTGTAGAGGTGGGAGAGGACAGCAGGAGGGGGCGGCCATACTCTCTTTCAGGTAGGTTCAATTTAAGCTTAGTGTGGAAGGAAAGCACCAGTGTAGTAAATATATACTTGAAAAGAAAAAATGGTTATAATAAAGAAGAAACCAAAATCCAAATTGTAGGAATAAGCAGACCTTTCCACACTAACACCAACCCGCCTCCCCCCTCCCCCCCACAGCAAAAACAGGTACCATATAACCGTGAGGAGCGAGAAAAAAAAATTTGCGAAATACAAAACGTGGAAAAATGCACAGTAAAAATAACAAAGTCTGTGTGCATCGCATGTGGGCAGTTCTAGGTCATCAGGTCATAAAACCTGGTGTTAGGGTCGGGGCCCTATTCCGGGGGTGAGCGAATGAGCTCTACTCCATTGAAGGAGCAGGAAAAGAAAAAGGTAGAGTACTACATTCAAGGGGATATCAATCATCAGGTGGCTTTTGGGGTGAAGATCTGGGGCGCTTCTGCTTGCCGGACTTCTGCCATTGCGTATTGAATGGAAGGCCAGGAGTGGTAGTTGGAAGAGACCAATCTGGCAAAGAAACCTGTGGAAGCTCCAGGGTGCTCAGGAATCGTGGCAGGTCTCCCAAAGTGCGGAAGAGGGCCGTCTTGCCCTCATGGTGAACACGCAGTTGAAATGGAAAGCTCCATTGATATCTCATTTGCCTCTCCTGCAGGAGTGAAGTTAGGGGCTTCAAGGAGCGTCTCATGGCTAGTGTTTGGTGGGAAAGATCTGGTAGCAGCATAACAGGGGTGTTATTCAGCCTGATGGAATCCTGTGTGCTAGCAGCTCGTATGATGTTTTCTTTTACGTTATAAAAGTGGACCCTGCATAAAGTGTCCCGGACAAAAGCGGAGTCAGGGTTTCGTGGGCCTGAGGTCCTGTGCACTCTGTCCAGTTCAATGTGGGTGTCTTTGGGTTGTTGGAGCAGCTGATTCAAAATAGTAGTCACAGCCCCTGCCAGGTCTTTGTGCTCAATGATTTCTGGGATACCACGGATTCTAATATTGTTCCGTCTGTTACGGTTCTCAATGTCATCTTGGTGGTACATGAGCTGTTGTGGAATTGCAAAGTATTGCATATACCTTCAGTGGTATGCTCCACGTCCTCTATGCGGGTCCCCATATCCCTTTTAAGCTCTGCGATCTCCTGCTTGTAAGTTTTCTCCATGCGGGAGGTGTAATGCTCAAAATCAGCTTTAGTTGGGAGGGATCGCAGGTATGTGTGGAGGGATTGCATCTGCGATTATGTCCCATCCGTCCCCAGAGTTCAGGGATGCCTGAGAATGGCAGTAGGGGCTGTGAGGACTGTGATGGCCCTACAATGAGGGCTCTAAGTCTGCTAGTGAGGCAGAACGGCCTCTGGAGTGTACCTGCATGGCATCTGAGGGCTCAGAGCGGGCGGGGGACGGAGGTGCCGGCGCCATCTTGGGTTTCCCCTGAGCATTGTAGGCCGCAGAAGCCCAGGTCACAAACTTGCCCAGATCACTTTGGGTACGATCATTGGAGGCCTTGGGGTGTTCCTTGGGCTTTCCTTTGCCCATCGGTGCGGTATGGAGGGGATGTGAGGCGTAATGTCTGAATTATAGCCTCGTGGAGACCGTCAGGACCGGGAGCTGCTGCAAAAGTGTGTCCTACGGCTCCATGCGCTAGGCCACGCCCCCCTCCTCAATGGTTTTAAAACAATGTATGTGTTATTTAAAGCTAGAACATGTAAGGATAACTACCCATTCTTTTGGCATTGGTGCGGCTACGGAATCTGCTCGGATGGGTTTAGAAGGAAGTGAAATTAAGAGAATAGGTAGATGGCGTTCAGAGTCATATAAACTTTATATTCATTCTTATTAACATAAATTTTGGTTTCAGGTACCCGGATTATGGTATGGATTGTGGGCCACTCATATATATTCTGGGCACAGAAAAGAGCAGCAGATTTACTCTGAGAATCTGGGCTTGGATGCATCTTTATTCTGCATTAATTGGGATGGACGTAGGGGTATGGTTTGGTATGATTTAATTTTTGAATTAGGTAGGCTTTATGCCAGCTCCCCTCCTCCTAATATCCTAATAGTCCACCTAGGAGGAAATGACAGGGAAATTAAAAACATATGATTTAATTTCAAGCATGATGGATACTTTTCGCTTTCTTCACTTAAATTCTCCTAATACAGTACTAGTATTTTCTGTGTGTTAGAGTGTATCTAAGTAAGGCTGAGGAAATTACTAATTACTATTGTTAATTACTGAGACGCATACCCTCCCTTAATTAACCAACCATGTGGCCCAGTCAATAGCCATAAGATAACTCAATTTGTTGTAAATAATGTGATAAGTAAATAATAAATACACTACTATTAATAAGGTGCAGAATTAGTCCACACCTATAACATAAAAGTATTATTAATGTAAGCGCACCACTGTTAATAAAGTGCAGATATAGTCCACAACTATGACATAAAAATATTGTGTGATCAATATAAAAATATAAAAATCCAAGTCCCTCTTGAAAAGTAAAAAATATATAAAAAGAAAAACAAAAATGTGATCTCAGAATGTCCAATATTGCATATATCAGGTGACTTCAGTGCACAGCACATAGTGTGACTTTTGGTGCTCCCCCCACTGGATCCCCACTCACCAGACGTAGTTAGCCCTGCAGGGGTAGTAGGCATAGAGTGGGTGACTATGGATGGACCTCCTCCTTGGTAAACTGTGCTATATCATCTGTTCCTCCATCGGGCTTATCCACCTGTTCGTTCGAACTCCAGAGTGTGCTCCAATCAGGGCTTCCCAGATCGTTCCACAGTAGCAAGTGGTAAGGTCCTCATAGGAAAAAACAAGGGGCTCCCATAGTGCAGTACTTAAAAATGAAATGACCGCCTTTGAGAATGTCCAGTGACGAAATGCGTAAGACGGAGCCACGCTCTTACATCACACCCGGAAGAATAGAGCCTGGATCGCAGATGGTACGCACGCCGCGGACCGGCTCTTTGTTTGCTTAATTCATTGCGTTTTCTTGCTCTTGCCTACCAGCGATGGGAAGCTATTGTTTTTATCTATAAAGAACAAAATAAGTGCAGCGCTAAAACTGAATATGAATTGTATATCATACTACAGATAACCATAAAGAAGTAATTGATCCACCAAAAATAAATGAAGGAAAATATAAAAAAACAGAAAACAGGTCTCCCATAGAAGACAAAGACAAATGTCTCACCATATACCGAGTCGGACTCGGCCAATCCCCAGACGACGTCCTATCGTGACGAAACGCGTAGGGAGGAGCCTGTGACGTTGACGTCATTACGTTTTCTTAGTGATTGATGGGACATACACAGTAAGCAGGCGGAAGCTCGTGGAGACGCCGCGATCTTTATGTTTGGCTACACGCTATTAATGGATGAAGATTCTTGTAAGTGCAAACCTTTAGTTTAATAAACCATACTATTTTGCAATTTTACGCTATGGGAGCATTTCTTGCTTTTGTTTTTTGAGTACCATGTTTACTACTGGGGACATCGACATAGGTTTGTGGGTGACCTGATAATTTCCCAGATGCCTGGTGAGACCACTGTTATGGTGGTCACCGCGAGCTGGTAAGGAGCCTCATATCTCACTTGGGTGCGAATCACTTTGGATGCTGGATTCACCTATGTCACATCTCTTCTGAATATATGCACTTTGGTCATCTACTCACCTTGTTTATGGACTTTTTTGAGTTTTTGCAATATTTAAAATTGGGACTTATTTTATGGACTTTTTTGAGTTTTTATAATTGGGACTTATCTTATCACTTTACATAATAATTTTTTCACTTGTGGTATATGGTGAGACATTTGTCTTTGTCTTCTATGGGAGATCTGTTTTCTGTTTTTTTTATATTTTCCTTCATTTATTTTTGGTGGATCAATTACTTCTTTATGGTTATCTGTAGTATGATATACAATTCATATTCAGTTTTAGCGCTGCACTTATTTTGTTCTTTGTTGTATTGGAGTTTAGTATTAGACTTTTAGTGCTGGCGGCTTTTACAACTCACTTATCAATATACACCTTTCTAGCGCAGCGTTAACCCTTTTCTGGGTTTTTTTATTTTTATTGTTTTTATCCATATTTTTAATAAATTTCATTTTTAAATACTGCACTATGGAAGCCCCTTGTTTTTTCCTGTGAGGACCTAGCATTTGCTACTGTGGAACGATCTGGGAAGCCCTGATTGGAGCACACTCCGGAGTTTGAACGAACAGGTGGATAAGCCCGATGGAGGAACAGATGATATAGCACAGTTTACCAAGGAGGAGGTCCATCCATAGTCACCCACTCTATGCCTACTACCCCTGCAGGGCTAACTACGTCTGGTGAGTGGGGATCCAGTGGGGGGAGCACCAAAAGTCACACTACGTGCTGTGCACTGAAGTCACCTGATATATGCAATATTGGACATTCTGGGATCACATTTTTTGTTTTTCTTTTTATATATTTTTTACTTTTCAAGAGGGACTTGGATTTTTATATTGATCACACAATATTTTTATGTCATAGTTGTGGACTATATCTGCACTTTATTAACAGTGGTGCGCTTACATTAATAATACTTTTATGTTATAGGTGTGGACTAATTCTGCACTTTATTAATAGTAGTGTGTTTATTATTTACTTATCACATTATTTACAACAAATTGAGTTATCTTATGGCTATTGACTGGGCCACATGGTTGGTTAATTAAGGGAGGGAATGCGTCTCAGTAATTAACAATCTGAGCTGTATCCCCAGCCTTACTTAGATACACTCTAACACATACTCACTTTTCAGGTTTTCTTTATTTACTTACCTCTCGTATCTTTTAGTTATGATCCGATACACTTTTTACACGCTCACTTTTACTTATCACACTCTCTTGTGGGGGTACGTACACTTTTACTCTGGCTTATAAGGGAGTTGTAGCCCAATATTCTGCATTAGATTTAACTCCTTAATAACCATTTAGTGTTTCATAGGGTAGCGCCAATTACCCCATTTTTTATATCACACCAATTCACCTTTTCCTGCTTTCCTTCCCTTGATCATTTTACACTTTTTTTTATTCACATGCTCTCATTACCTATATGATGGTGTTTCCACTACTGCCATCTGTGCATGCTGTCATTAAACTGTTTTGAGGCGCTTTGCTGCAAACATGTCTGTTAGGGTGACTGACCAAGCAATTTTTTTTATTTTTTATTTAAAATTGTAATATGATCTTAATAGGGAGGTGGGCCTATAAGAGATCTGTACATCTTCTTTTAAAGGGTAAGTTCACCTTTTACAGAAAAATCTGTAAGATGAATTTACACAGGACCCCCTCCTCAACCCCCCCCCCAATTGGTCGGCGCCCCCCAATTAGAATGCTCTGAATTGTACTTCCTGATGGGGGAAGTTTTAGAGATTAAGCCGAGGGATTTTCTAAGCCCCGGTCTGGTGGGGCGACAATAGCAGGGCTCAGAATGGGAGATCGCTGTGCTGCAGATCAGCGGGACATGGGGCGTGTGAGATTTTTTTTTCTGCAAAGGTGAATTTAAACTTTAAACTGAACCTTAGCAAGGGACATACGTTCCTCATTAGGGAGTATGGCACCAAGCAGTGTGATGCTGTGAGTTCCCAAGCACTCTTCCATGAGCGAGTATGCTGAAACAAGCCTGAGTTCCCACGTTGAAACCGACCCACGCCTCCAATTGCGGTAGCTACAAGCTGGTCTGACACATGCTGCTGTGTCCTGCTACCTGTCTAGTTGCCTACCGTTCCCTGGATCTCAGCTAGTCAGCTGCCAGTTGGCAGTGTTATCCCGTGTCCAGGGATGAGCGGCCGCAGTGAGCCATCTAGCGGGTGGTATCACTGCACAGAGGAGAGGGAGACTGGATTGAAGTCGCTGCTGTATGCCCGTGCTGTGAGAGGCCGGGGGTGGGAACACCGTTGAGGGGAGCCTGGAGGTCGGGCAGAATGGTAGCCAGAGACGGAGCTGGACGGCGACCATCATACAAGCCCAGGGAATCCCTGCACGGATTAACTGTGCCCTGGAGGCACCCGGGGGGTGTTGGGGGACCCCGGGGATCGTGACTTGCCGACGGAACGGTGAAGGTGCATGGAGGCTCCCGAAGCTTTATAGCTGCTGGATAGCTGAATTGCAGGACTGAAGACCGGGTAGGAATACTTATACCTACACTTATTCTACATACTAAAAGTAAAAGTGCTGTTTAGGCAGCTGGCTGGTTGGAGCAGGATCAGGAGGAAGAGGACTGTTGATAAAATTTAAAGATGCCCGTTCTGATCTTCCTTGGTCTATAATATAACAGTGGTGAACGGCTGGCCTCCTTTTCTTTTTTTTTTTTTTTTACTGTATCATATACAGAAGTTTGAAAAATTATTTTTATCAGCGTGACTGAGCTAGCCCGCAAATATTAATCTGCTTAATCTGCTTGTTGCTTGCTACCCACGTGCCCTACCGCCTGCTATCTACGTACAAAAACTTTGACATATGGTACAGCCAGTAACCTCATCCCTGTCCCTATCCCAGTTCTATCTCACTGTTCCACAACCTACCTATACAACTACACCCATCACTCGTGTGGAATATTGATCCCCCTTGCCCAAGAATTACTTATGAAACACTGACACTAGCAATGACCACACGCCGACAAGCTGCGCAGCAGCCGGCCAAAGGAAGCTGGAACGAGTCAGGAGGGATACGAGCCTACTTTTCCCCACGTGCAGAGCAGGGACATCATATAGGAAAGCAGGAAGAGAGGAGAAGTGGGGCTATGGAAGCCAAGTGAGACAGTGGGAAGCAAATGGACCGCAAGTCACTGACATCAGGTTGTGGTGTACAAGCCGCTGGCCGGGCCCATACAGAGCATGGAAGGGGATCGCCGAAAATAGGATGAGGGAGGAAGCTTCCTGAGCGAGACATTCCTAATGTAGAACAATACTCTCCAAGTGTGGCAAAAGATACAGCTGTGCGGGAGCAAGGCAGTTTGATGCCTGAAGAGGGGGGTCCAATATGGGAAGGATGGAAAATGACCAAGAGGGGGGCGGAAATAAAGACAGAGATGTGCAAAAAGCAGATACCCTGACATTAGAACATAGCCTCCCCGAACTCTCAAATAG
Organism: Aquarana catesbeiana; assembly: GCF_042186555.1. Taxonomy (NCBI): domain Eukaryota; kingdom Metazoa; phylum Chordata; class Amphibia; order Anura; family Ranidae; genus Aquarana; species Aquarana catesbeiana. The sequence goes on along the minus strand of NC_133335.1, from coordinate 145,766,465 downwards.
TATGGCACTGGATGCTCTGTCTTCAATGGGGGACCCAGTGGTGGTGGAGAGAGGAGCCCCACTACTGGAGGAGGAACTAGCAGTGAGGAAGGAGAAACAAGCATTGGCGGGCCCCAGTTACCTCACAAGCCCCTCACCGGAAGAAAGGGAGAAATGGACCCCAGTGTCAAGGGGGGGAGCGGGGGATGCAGAGATGGAAATCAGGGATCTTTTGAGGGCCCTTCCTACAAAGACCGATATCCAGCAACTAATTAGTGCAGTGGAGCAGGCCTGCCAGCAAGGGGTATAGGACCTAAAAGAAGACACACGGGCACTGGGGCATAGGGTGGAAAGTTTGGAAGAGAGTCATGAGGCAATGGTACAGGTAGTGACGGAGGTCCAAGACTCGATTAAAGATCATGAGGATGCCCTAAACCTATATAAGGACCAATTGGATGACTATGAGAACAGAGATAGAAGGCAGAACATCCATATAAAAGGGTTACCTGAAACAATTCAAACACCCGATTTAGCCTCAGTAGTCCAAAAAGTATTTGATCAGATTATGGGGGCCTCTACACCTGAATGTATTGAGATAGATCAGGTACATCGAGTCCCCACATACTCTACTCAAAATAGGGAGAAACGCATAGATGTTATATGTAGACTACATAAATACACAATAAAGGAAACCATTATGAAAATGGCCTGCAGTAGTCCTGAAATCTCCCTTGATGGTATGAATCTATCACTATACCCAGATCTAACACGCAGGACTTTGTACCAACGCCGAGCAGTTCGGCCCCTGTTGGAAGCACTGCGTTCAAAGGAGGTTAATTATCGTTGGGGGTTTCCATTTAGCTTGACGGCCTCCAGGAATGGCAGAACAGCAACTTTACGTACCAAAGATGATCTGCAGTTTTTTGTGGAAACATTGGACCTCCCATTAGTAGAGACTGGAGGACTGGAGGACACATAAAGTAGGGATCCCCCTACAGCGGCCTGAACAGTGGCAACAAGTTTCCCCTAGGGGCCAACGTAGAAATCGTCAAGGGAGGCATAGACCCGCATAAAAGATTAGATAATCTAATCGGGGGTATACTGAATGAGGAAGAAACTTCCCTAAAGCTCCTAAGAATGTTTTTCTGTTTTCTTTTTTTTTCCCTCCCTCCCTTACCAGAGCTAATCACATTTATATATGGTTAGAGGGTGCTTTGGGTTTTGGGGGAGGGGCAAGGGACTAAAACTTAAGTGAACAGATATAAGGGGTGATATGAGTTGCAGTCCCTGGTATATGTTATATATGTTATAGGTGCTATATATGTAAATATGTGCATGTGGAGGAAATTACTTGCTGTTGTGGGGGGAAATATGCATCTATCTCATTATTATAAGATACAGTATGAAAGGTTGTTACAGGGAGCTTCTCAATTTTAAAAAGGGTTTCTGGATGTTATAGTCAGAAGATTCAGATATTGGGAGAATATATGAGAATAGCTCTTGGGGAGGAGGGAACCAGAGTGGGGTATCCAGAGTTATTCTGGTTTTCTAGGTCGGTCCCGATAGAATGGGATTGGTTGAACTGGTATCGGTGAGGGGGTGGAGAGGACCGGGTACAGGGTGTGTACGCAGACCCCTCTACCAGTTAGCTGGGATGCTCCAAAAGGGGAGAAATATTTGGAGTGTCTTGGTGGAGGGGAGGGAGGGGGTGTTACAGAGTTGTTTGGTTTGTTTTCTTTTTTTTTCCCTCTTTTGTTTTTCGCCTGGCAAATGGCAGAGTACAATATGTGGTTGGTATTTTTGAGAGATGGCTACATCATTAAAAATTGTATCATATAACATGAGGGGACTGTATTCACAGCATAAAAGGGGCCAACTCTGGCATGAATTGCAATATCATGTGGCGGACATAGTTTTTCTACAAGAAACGCACTTCAGGGAGAGGTCTATACCTAATATGCCTGGACACATGTTCAACCACTGGTACCATGCAATATCACCTATTGCTAGGGCAAGGGGGGGTTACAATAGCGTTCAAGAAAACTTGCCCATGGGTATTGACGTCTGTACAAGCAGACAGAGAAGGTCGCTTCCTATTTGTTAAAGGTGCAATACATAGCCAGCGATATATATTTGCTGCAACTTATACTCCAAATACAGGGACAGTTAATTTTCTTGCCAAAATGTTGAAGATGCTGGAGAAATTTAGGGAAGGGTGTTTGATCTTGGGTGGAGATTTCAATATTGTGCTGGACCCAGGTCTGGACACAACATCAGGGAAAACATCCCTATCCTTTAGAGCTCTAAAGCATTTAAAACAACTTTTATGCACCCAACATCTGGTTGATAGCTGGCGGGTAACACACAATGGAGTAAAGGATTATAGTTATTACTCTAAAACACATAAAATGTACTTGCGTATCGGTGTATTTATGGTAGATCAATTCTATTTAGAAAAGGTCTGAAGTTCATAAATTCTATGAAACCTTATATAATATCCAGACACCTGAGACCTTACAATTAGAGGATAGGAAGGACCAAAGAAGGGAAGAAATACGAGAGTACATTAGGGAATCATCAATGCTGACCCTATCGGAGACAATTACAACAGAAATGGAACATCCAATCACAGTTGAAGAATTGAGCAGAGCAATAGCAGCCTTACCAACAGGGAAAAGTCCTGGACCAGACGGTTTGACAAATATTTACTATAAAAAATTTTCTTCGGAGTTGATAAGACCGATATGCAATTATTTTAACACAATTAATGCAGCTAACCCGTTGCCTCCAGAAGCCCTGTTGGCGTACATTACTGTACTCCCGAAGGAAGGGAAAGACTCTCAGTACTGTGCCAAATATAGGCCTATTTCTCTGCTCAACTCGGACACTAAACTGCTTGCCAAAATTCTAGCTCTGAGATTGCAAGAACATATCGGGGATTTGGTGCACCCTGACCAGAGAGGTTTTATGAAAGGACGTGAGGCAAGGGATAACACCATCCGGGCACTTCACCTGCTTCATTGGATGCAATATGGCCCAGAGAAAGCTCCAAAGATCGTACTATCGATGGACGCTGAAAAAGCCTTCGATAGGGTGAACTGTGGCTTTATGAATGAAGTCTTGAGGGGGGTGGGCCTGGGTGACCGCATGATGGGATGGGTAATGGCTCTCTATGCGGACCCAAGAGCAAGGGTCAATGTAAATGGTACTGTATCGGACTATCGTAATATACGAAATGGAACAAGGCAGGGGTGCCCACTCTCACCATTAATATTTGCTATAATATTAGAGCCATTTCTTTGTAGGATCAGAAGCAATGGGGAGATATCAGGGATATGTATTGGGAATGTGGAACATAAAGTATCAGCCTACGCTGATGATTTATTATTCTACCTTTCGAAACCTCAGACATCCTTAATAGCTCTCATGCAGGAAGTGGATAGATATGGGTATTTATCTAACTTTAAAATCAGTTATGAAAAATCAATACTCCTACCCAGCCATGTCCCTCAAGAGATGGCGAGAATGCTGAGGAGGGTGTACCCCTTTGTGTGGAAGAAGGACTCCCTGTTCTATTTGGGGGTACATATCACTTCATATCAAAAAATGTTATATGACCTTAATTATGCCTCCCTAATGCCAGGGTTAAGGGGGGACTTAAAGAAATGGACAGGACAATATTTAACATGGTTTGGAAGAGTGAGTGCCATTAAAATGTGTATATTACCTAGAATTATCTACATACTACACACAGTCCCGATTAAATTACCAGGAACCTTTTTTAAACAGATACGGAAGGCTTTTGTGTGGAATAACAAACGACCGAGGTTGACCTATGGCATCTTGCGTAGAAGCAAGGCAGAAGGAGGAATGGGGCTGCCTGACATATCAGTGTATTATAAGGCAATGTCGCTGGTTCGAATCTTGAATTGGTGCCACGACTCCTCTATTAAAATGTGGGTCCCACTAGAAAAAACAATAGTGGGGAGGAACTTAGCAGGAGCCCCTTGGATCCTGAGTATGTTAAGAGGACTCTCGAAATGGACATCTCCCCTGACCTGGAACTCTTTGTCAATATGGGATAATTTGAATAAAACAGGAGAGTACTTCCCCCAGGTGTCCCCCTTAGCGCCACTGGAGAGATTCCCATGGTTTCCACTGGGGGAGGGAGGGGGATTTCTGGGGGCATGGGGAGGGATGGAGATGCCACATGTGGTAAGTTCGCCCCGCGGGGGACCCTAGCAATTTACCTGGAGCTGGTTACAGCTCTAGGGAATATACCCACATCAGGATGGAGATATAATCAAATGACAGGCTTCTTTAATAAGATGAAACCCTCACTAAGATCATTAAACTCAATTACAGTGTTCGAGGGCCAGTGTGTGCGCCTGAGGGATGCCAGACATCTGTTGTCTCAGATGTACAGACTGATACTCGGTGCCCAAAAGAGTACAGTCCCATACTTTATTAGGGAATGGGAAAGAGAATTAAATAAGGAACTCTCAGATGAACAAATTAAAAAAATGATTAAATCAATCCATAAGTTCGTACGTTTAGGAAATGGCCTATAAATTCTTGACAAGGTGGTATAGGACACCAGTAAGATTAACTAAGATGTACCCAGTGGCAGATGCCCGGTGTTGGAGAGGGGGTGAGCAAAGGGGTACATTTTTCCATCTGTGGTGGGAATGCCTCAAGATCAAAGCATTTTGGGTAGCAATTGCACCATGGATTGAAAAACTGACCCCTAGACCTATGGAGTTTACACCTCTGGGCTTCCTATTGCACAGAACACCCGGCTCCATTAAAGCTTATAGGAAGAGCATTACACCAATGTGGGACACTAAGTTATGTAACACACACAAACACAGGCCGGCCGCCATGCTGGACAGTGGACATTATGTTAGGCAAGAGAGAGAGAGACAATGTGGGACAAACTAAGTGTAACACAGGCCGGCCACCATGTTCAGCAAGAGAGAGACAATGTGGGACAAAACTAACTTAAGTATAACACAGGCTGGCTGCCATGTTAGGCAAGAGAGAGACAATGTGGGACAAACTAACTTAAGTATAACACAGGCAGTCCGCCATGTTAGGCAAGAGAGAGAGAGACAATGGGGGACACAAAACTAACTTAAGTATAACACAGTCGAGGGGGCGTGTCCAAGATGGCGCAGAGAGCAGTCGCTTGTTAACTGCGTTCCTCTCTCCGGCTTCAAATCCTGCATGAATCCTGGTGGAAACGGCCTATCCTGCACATACCTTTCGGTGGAGACTCCGGGGGAGGATCGGGCGATGCCCGTGGGTAGAAAAACTGGTCACAAATTGAACGCTGCGACCCCGGTGAGCACTCGACTTATGCTGCGGCCTACTCCCCACAAGGTTCTCCACATGGAGACTCAGACGGACCCACCGCCCGACGGAGTCATAGAAGCGGGCTCGGCGGCTTTTGAGGCCCTAATGCTGGCGATCTCCACATGTCAAGCAGCCCTCACACCCAAAATTGAACATGTACAAACCGAAACAGCACTCATCCGTAGAGATATGGACAAGTTCCGGGAGCGGGTGACGGAGGTAGATGGGTCTCGGACGCGGAAGACACCCTGAGGGATCATCACACAGACATCCGGGCTCTACAGGTAAAGGTGAAAATCCTGGAAACTAGAGCCGAGGACGCCGAGAACCGCAACAGGCGTAATGACCTGCAGGTGCTCGGCCTCCCGGAGGGAGCGGAGGGAGAAGATCCGGTAGGCTTCATGGAGGGCCTGCTGCCAGCCTTACTCCCCAGAGCTAAATTCTCCCAATATTTCTCTATTGAGAGAGCCCATCGTATCCCAGCAACCAGAGGACCACAGGGAGTTCCGCCACGCATTTTCATATTTAAGTTATTACACTACCGAAATCGGGATACAGTGCTGCGGGCAGCTCGGCTGCAAGGAGAGCTTAAATTTGAGAACACGAAACTTCTCATATTTGACCATGGAAGGCATTTGACCATGTCAGAGGAATGTTATGTCAGAAAGGACTAAAATATAGCATGCTTTTCCTGGCTTTTCCTGGCTAAGTTGCGGGTCCAAGACGGAGAACGAGTCCAGTTTTTTACATTGCCAAGAGACACCGCGGCATGGGTTGAGTCGCTTCCTAATTAATCCTCTACCCAGTATGCTGTAAACATTGTACCCTGGCCTATTGTCTGTTTGACCTACCTGTCTGCACTTCTGCACTGGGATAACAGCCCTTCCACTCATGGAAGACCCCCCCTACTGCGGAAAAAGGAAGTTGTGTGATCCTGGAAAATGTGCAACAGGGGTTGCTCTTCTATGTAGAGACTGTCTCCATGGAGCTAGACTTTGTCCTAGTGACTGCACAGCTGGAGAACCCCGAGAGCACAAGGCTTGTTGACCTCTTGGGGACTGATCCCTTCCTTCCTCTGTAGTGTCTTGGGGGGGTGGGTGCGGGAGGGAGGATGAGGGGTTTGTAACTGCTCTGTTTTTTCTCCCACTTTGCGCATCGTTTTGCACCTGTGGATAACCGATGCTCGGGGGGCTATTCATTGAGCTGAAAGTCCCGGTTGTGTGCTGATCTGGGCCCCCCCCACCCTTCCTCCCCTCTTTCTAGTGTCCGTCTGGCATCTGCTGAGTTGGGGGGGCTGGGGCATCCACTGCGGTCTGTTGACTTGACTGAGGGATAATCCCATTTGCACAGGCCAAATAAATCCCCCCCCCCGCTCTATGCACGGATAAAGAATTAATATCCTGAGCTTATTCATGGCAGTTACTCTCCACAGCGAATGCCCAGCTCAGAGGCTGTCATAATTGCACTGGAAAATACAGGTCTTGTTTGTGAACTTCTGACTTCTATTTTTTGTTATCCTATAACATCCAAGTCTTGAAATAACCTTTTGCATTGGGAAGGTCTTCAAGGGACGTCCATTTCAAAGGACATGAACTTCTCCCTCGTTGTGCAGACTCGGAGGGGCTGAGTTGACATTCGGGCCTGAGTTTATGACAATAGCTTTCCAGGTATCTTTACTAGTAACATGGGTACAAGTTTTTATTAAATTCCCCTAAGTTTGAAGTATGCACCCCCGGGGATCCGGGCGATTTACACAAAATATCCTTGTCGAATGAACATTTGGTTGAGAGGCTGATTACCTCTTGCACATTTCCCTCATGTTGGGCTGGATAGCTCATTTCTTTTTGGGGAGGGAAGCCCTCCTACTGAGATGGGGGATGGGCAGGGTGGGGGTGGGGGGGTGGGGGCAGTTGGTTACTCTGGTCTGCCGTTGCGGGCCCTGAGTTGTTATTGTTTTTATTATTTTTTTGGTACAAGACAGTATTGATGGTAATTGTTCTTAACGGTATTATATGGTTCCCAATATCCTCTCTGTCCTTCTGTGGGTCTGGACGCCTGATTGAGCGAAGCCTGTTTCATATTTATCATCCCACATTATTTGTTACATCTATAGATGTCTTCCCTTAGGATAATCTCCTGGAACACCAGGGGTCTTAACTCACCTATTAAACGCTCCCTAGTGTTTCAATTTGTCAAGTCATATCATCCTCATATTTGTATATTCCAGGAGACACATTTAGTTGGAAGAAAGACTTTGAGTCTTAAAAAACCGTGGGTGGGATATCACTACCACTCAACTTATTCTACCTTTTCTAGAGGGGTAAGCATCTTAGTTCTCAAAACACTCTCTTTCAGGCTCCTCGATCTGGCTCTAGACCCCAATGGCAGGTTTGTGGTGATCCATGCACTAATATATCATATGCCGTGGGTAATAGTAGGTCTATATCTCCCGCCTCCAGCTTCACTTCAGGTTCTAAACCAAATTTTCTACTGAGAATGTGGTTATTTTAGGAGATTTTAATCTAGTTCCAGATATAGGAATGGATAGGTTATCTCCTTCGGGTATATCCCGCAGGGGACTTGCAGACTGGGCTGACACTTACGGCCTCTTTGACCTGTGGCGTTAGAAATTTCCCCAAGCTAGAGAATATACATGTCACTCTGCCTCTTACAAAACCTTCTCCCGCATCGACCTAATATATGCGGGAGGACCGGTCCTCCCTAAGGTTCATGAGGTCAGGAGCCTTCCCCGTGGTATTTCGGACCACGCTCTGCTCCTGCTAGAGCTGGATCTCTCGATGGCCATATCAGATAAACTCTGGAAGTTGTCCAGATACTGGGTCTCGGACATGGAGATGGAGCCAAAATACAGGGAGGACCTGGAATCGTACTGGAAGATAAACACTGACACAGCCTCGGCCCCTTCAGTATGGGATGCGTTTAAGGCGCACTCCAGGGGACAATACCGGCATATAATAGCGATGGTCCGTCGGGAACGTAGACAGGAGCTTACAAATCTAGAAGCGGAGGCGGTAAGGCAGGAGGCTTTATACATTAGGTCACCAGACCCACAATCCTATGCCCGGTTGCAGTCCCTTCTGCGGGAGACCCTCCTGTTGAGGACCTCACTAACGCAGAAGAAGCTCCTACACCAAACACAGAGGATATTTGAGCAAGGAGAGAAGACAGGCCACCTGTTGGCCTGGCTCTCTAAGGAACAGTCCATGGGAATGACTATAGGGCAGATCCGGGCACCGGATGATTCACTCCTCTCCATCTAAGCTGAAATTAACCGTGAATTTTCCTCCTTTTACCAAACATTGTATAGCTCTCTGGTGTCTTATGTGCCTGAGCAGCTCATAGCCTACCTCGAGAATATTGATATTCCTACTATCACCGCGACATATGCTAATAAATTAGATGCCCCCATTAAAATTGAGGAAATCCAGAAGGCACTAAAAATTATGCAAACAGGTAAGACACCGGGACCGGATGGTTTCCCGGTGGAGTTCTACAAACTGTATGCTAAGCAACTAGCCCCTAGACTTCAAACTTTATTTAAACTAATCAGAATCCCAAAACTATACCTCTCACACGTGTACAGATAGAGATAGCGGCGCTAATATAAACTGTGTAAAATAATGGGTCAGAGCAGCATAATGCCTATGACCCTCTACTTATACATAAAAATAATAATAGTGTCATGAAACATATTATTTTTATCATGAAAAGAAATTTCTTTAACACCCAGTGAAAAGTGTCACTATAAATAATAAATTACAAGAAATGAATGAATAAGTTCAACAGTTGTTTTTCAATCTTCTTGAGTGAAAAATCTTCTACTCTTCCACCACACCACCGTTATAGTGACACCAGTCCCTCTGAAGAGCGCATTTACCAGATTGTATAGCCTCCCACTCTCGTGTTCGGCAAAACAGCAATTGAACCACACCTGGGTTGCATGTGATGAACCGTGAATCCAATCAAGCCAGCTCCATATGTGAAAAAATGAATAAAGTGCTCCACATAGCGTGATACCATTTTGACAGACTTCAAACACACTTCAATGGTTACACTCACTTTTAAACTGAAACATAAAAGCCTTTAAAAAAATCCACAGCAAGCAACAGGATCAGTGATCCAACGGTGCACCACGGTCACAGCGGACCTGAAGTGTAAACTGGTGTATCTCTCACCCAACCTTCTAAGGCCCAGCCATCCGATCGGTGTAGTCCTCCTCAGACAGCGGCATCTAATGTCAGTGCAATGGAATGCCGTGTAACCATGCCAAACTTTATTTGCTAAATCTATGGAGGAGGGCCACCTTCCCGAGTCCATGCACGACACGGTGATATTGGTTATCCCCAAGCCAGGAAAGGACCCGACTCTATGTTCCTCTTATCGCCCCATATCTCTACTTAATGTAGATACAAAAATTCTCTCCAAAATCCTGGCAAACAGATTGAACAGTCATCACGGCCTTAATACACCCGGACCAGATGGCGGGGTTTATGCCCGGGAGGGGTACAGATATAAATATCTGTCGCTTACATACGCATATAGCAATTGCCTCATCAGACAGACCTGGGGTGGTGGCCTCACTCAACGCCGAGAAGGCTTTCGACTCGGTTGAGTGGGGCTACCTCTGGGATGTCCTTGGTAGGTTTGGGTTTGGGCCCAGATTCCTGGCTTGGCTCCGACTGCTATATTCCCATTCCAGGGCCAGAGTCCGCACCAATGGGGTTCTCTCTGGGGCGTTCACGCTGGGGAGAGGTACGAGGCAAGGTTGCCTGCTGTCCCTGGCACTCTTCGCCCTAGCGTTGGAGCCTCTGGCCACCCTTCTTAGAGCGGACGAATCGGTCAGGGGGCTCCAGGTGGGTCCCTTGGTAGAAAAACTCTCCTTATATGCCTATGACTCACTCCTTTATTTGGCAGATGCCTCTGCCTCCCTTAAAGCAGCCCTAGCAATAATTGACAAATTCGGTCATTTCTCTGGCATCAAAATTAATTGGAACAAATCGGTCCTTTTTACCCTTAATCCATCAATGCCCCTTATAGATACAGGAACCCCCTTGCAATGGACACAGGAATTCACATATTTGGGGGTGAGAGTAGGGAATGATCTCTCAGGCTATCTAGAAAAGAATATAAACCCATTACTTTCTCAGCTCCAACAGAAATTCTCCACCTGGAAATCTCTCCCTTTGACCCCAGTGGGAAGGGGAAATCTTTTAAAGTTGATATACTTACCGAAACTCCTATATTATTTTCTACACACCCCAATATCTATTCCCAAATCATTCTTCCTTCGGCTGGAAAGTATAGTGATCTCCTTTATTTGGGCAGGGAAATCCCCAAGAGTAGCAAAACACATACTTTATCTCCCACTATCTAGTGGCAGCCTGGCACTGCCTAATTTTTTGATTTATTACTGGGCAGCTGTTCTTGTAACGGTGAGGTGGTGGTTCTCGCAACCCCAACAAAACCCAGCAGTCACTCTGGAAGCAGCTCTCTTGGGGTCCTACGCGGCCCTCTCTAACCTGCCGTATAGAGGGGTAAAGGCCAGCCCTGCAGTTACAGGCCCTATGAGAGCGACAATCCAAGTATGGAATTCTTCCAGAGCGGCCCTCCGGGGACGATCCTGTATCTCCCTGCACACCCCGCTTTGGGCTAATCACCTGCTTTCTATCCCAGATCCTGCGAGCTGGGCCAGGAGGGGTATTATTAAATTAAGACAGATTATGCAAGAGGGAGGTATAGTTTTGTTTCAGGAGCTGCAGCGGGCCCATGCGTTGCCGAGGACCTTTCTATTTAGATATCGACAGCTACACCATGCTCTTAGGGCCCAATTCCCCTCCCAGGTGACGCTCGAACCAGATCCGATTGAGCGTCTCTTGATCTCAGGAATATTGGAAAAACCTCTCTCATCCCTGTACCTCCACCTCACAGTAGCACATGATGTTAAAACTAATAGATCCATGGCCAAGTGGCAAGCTGATATCCCCTCCTTAGGGGAAGAAGAATGGGAGGAATATCTAACGGCCTTCATTCCATCTATGATTGCGGCTAAGGACAGGTTTATTCAGTTAAAATTCATACACAGAGCCTATTATACGCCACAACGGCTAGCAAATATTTATCCTGGACTTAGCCCCAATTGTAATAGATGTGGTGTGGAAGTGGGCTCCTTTTTTCATGTAGTCTGGTCCTGTACTAGGCTGCGCCCGTTCTGGAGTTCGGTGGCAGATATTTTAGGTGCAATATGTGGAGTCACGATACTGCTTGATCCATTAACCTTCTTATTGAGTCACTTAGATGATACAGAAGGGGACCCCTACGTTAAACTCTGTTTAACCTACTCTCTATTTTATGCTAGAAGAGAAATACTTCTTAAGTGGAAGCAAAAAGAACCGCCATCCATAGAGGCGTGGCAGAAATCGATCAATGGTGTATTACCTTTGTATAGACTCACTTATGAAAGTAGAAATTGCCCACAGAAATATGATAAAATTTGGTCGAACTGGGTGGATGCATGCGGCTGAGTATTGTCGTGGAGGGCTGAATTAAAACGGCAGCTCGCATTTGCATTTTGTTCTGAATGGTGAGGTGGGACTGGGCTAGTACTATCTCTCCGGGATTAGGGATGCATAACATGCTTACTATTGGGTTGAGACGGGGCTGATGCTGACTCCCCCCCCTTTTTCCTCTCCACATATTCTCCCCCTTCCTCCCCCCTCCCCCCCCCCTCCTCTGTTTCTGGCCGGGGGGGACAGGGACTAGCCCTCATCGAAGTGATTAGGCTCATTAACCTTTGTTTAATTGTATTTCCTATACGATTACCTCTGACTCTATAACCCACCTGCCAATAACATAAACTGTAATCTGAACTGCAATTATATTGTACATTACTAGTGGATGATATGAAGTATCTATGCATATACTACTGAAGAACTGTATCTGTTTATATATAACAGGATCCTATGTATAATACCTGCTTAATTTGTACTGTCTTGTTCAATAAAAACCCTTTTCTCTTAAAAAAAAAGTATAACACAGTCAAAGAAAGGGGGATTGGGAAATTGGGACTTTAAATGAAGCCATGGCTGGGTAAAGCCATGTGCCTCCATCCCTGTCAATTGTGACAAAAAACAAACAACGATGCAGCAAGAGGCAGCAAGGTGTATACAAGGAGGGTGGGACTTTAATTGAAGCTCATGATGACAAAATGAACAGTATGGTGGAAGATAAAAATGGTTTAATAATGCATGAAAACATGTTTGACATACATAGAATTGCACATAAACAGAAATGCACCCATGACAAGGTGCCAAATTCTAAACCGGCAAGGACTGGTAATAACATGTCTACAATCATATATATTAATGGTAAAATGAAGGGGTCCACCAATATTCATAAAAGGTATATGTGTTAGCATAGGCGTGCGCACAGGGTGTGCCGGGTGTGCCCAGGCACACCCTAATCACCCTGTGCAGCACAGATTCCCCCTACTGCCCTGGCTCCCCCCTCCTTCCCTCTGCAGCACTGTCGGCTTTCCTCCTCTCCTGCCAGCTGTTGCTGTGGGGATGTTTTAGGATGAGTGAGGGAAGGGGTCGGTAAATATGTATTTATCAGCCACTTCTCTTTCTGCATGAACATTGTGCATGATCGGTAGTGTGTGCTTGAGCTTTGGGGTGCACACCCTAATGCGATAGGCTGCGCACTCCTATGTGTGTTAGAAAGATAACAACTGCACAGTCAATAGTTCTTGGAATCCCTATCAAGGTAAAAATAAAAATGTCAACACATATCATAATGGATGTGTAAACTGTTCACGATATCTAGTAGCTCGACGCGTTTTGCGGCTTTAAACCGCTCTTCAGGAGCAGACATGTGAATTATCTGCAATAGAGGAATAATTAGCGTAAGTGTGCTATGCCGTGGTAGGAGGAATATTGGTAAAAATCCCCCCAGGAAACCCATATAGGACAAGCAAACTTACGGATATGTATTCACTGGACAGCCTGAAGTCAAGGCCAGCAAGCCAGCCGAAAGTATCGGTAACGGGAGCCGAGAGGGCGCGTCCAAGGGCGGCACCCACCACAGGCAACAGTCCCGGCAGATCAGGGCTCCCCGGGCTCACCTGGTGTAAAAGTAATTGAAATGTAATAGGTGAGTGGACTAAAACAATGTTGGGGCAATGTGAGGAAAGAAAATAAAATATTGTGTAAATATCATGAGTATAAAGGTGAGGGTGGACTGGTTGGAAAAGTAATGAGTGATAGAGTGAAAAGATGGATGGTGGTCAACCGGGAGTGAAGGTGAAAGACCATGGTGAAGGATCATCACCAAGACACCTGATATAAGAGAGGAGAAATAGAGTGATAAGTAAAGCTGTGAGGTGTACCTGTGTGAGAGGGAAGGAGGGGACCAGTCCAACCATGGTGGTGAAGCCAATCAAACAGAGAACCCAAAGAATCACATAGACATAAGCACACTTATGCTAACTATTTCTCTATTGCAGATAATTCACATGTCTGCTCCTGAAGAGCGGTTTAAAGCCGTGAAACGTGCCGAGCTACTAGATATCGTGAACAATTTACACATCCATTATGATATGTGTTGACATTTTTATTTTTACCTTGATAGGGATTCCAAGAACTATTGACTGTGCAGTTGTTATCTTTCTAACACATATACCTTTTATGAATATTGGTGGACCCCTTCATTTTACCATTAATATATATGATTGTAGACATGTTATTACCAGTCCTTGCCGGTTTAGAATTTGGCGCCTGGTCATGGGTGCATTTCTGTTTATGTGCAATTCTATGTATGTCAAACATGTTTTAATGCCATGTTAAGCAAATGATGATGTAAGCTAGTAGTACTGTACAGCAATCACCGGCCACGGGACACATAAGAAGAAAGCAAGCAACAGTTAGAAATAGAGAAGAGCACTCACCGGCCGCCATGAGGGGACATGGTATAAGGAGGACGCTCGCCATGTGGGGCAGCCATGTAGCAGGCGCAATAGCAGCAGCAGCAGCAGCAAAACACATATCTGTCATGAGGGAAACAGCACTCACCACCGTGTGGAGAGGCTGCAACCTTATCCGGTTCCCGAGCTCCACCCAAGCTGACGTCACTTCCGGTATCGGTTTCTGGTATCTGTGAATTTTCACGAGTACCAATACCCCCTAAAATGCCAAGTAACGGCACAGATACCAATACCGCTATCGGTATCGGTGCATCCCTAATATATAGTGTTAGAATCTTCATACTAATTTTCTAGTACAAAAAGGTGTCAGAAAAAGACCTGGAGGTGGTGTTCACTACTTCTATCCACACCTGCTCTTTTTTTGGTGATCATATGCCACTAGCTCTACCTATACCCACTATCCTTCCTCACTACCTCCATCCACCCCTACTTTCCTTCCCTCTATAATGATATCACACCAATTCCCCTTTGCCTGCTTTCCTTCCCTTGATCATTTCACACTTTTTTCATTCACATGCTCTCATTACCTATGTGATGGTGTTTCCACTACTGCCATCTGTGCATGCTTTCATTAAACTGTTTTGAGCCGCTTTGCTGCAAACATGTCTGTTAGGGTGACTGACCAAACAATTTTTTTCTTTTAATTCAAAATTGTAATATGAGCTTAATAGGGAGGTGGGCCTATAAGAGATCTGTGCACCTTTTTTAAAAGGGTAAGTTCAACTTTTACAGAAAAATCTGTAAGATGAACTTACACAGGACCCCCTCCTCAACCCTCCCCCTAATTGGCCGGCGCCCCCCAATTAGAATGCTCTGAATTGTACTTCCTGATGGGGGAAGTTTTAGAGATTAAAGGGGTTGTAAAGGTAAAAATTTTTTCACCTTAATGCATTCTATGCATTAAGGTGAAAAAACTTCTGACAGAACCGCCACCCCCAGCCCCCCCGTTTTACTTACCTGACGCCTCGAAAGTCAGCTTCGCGTTCCCGACATCTGTTCCTCCGCTCACCCTGGCCGCTGATTGGCTGCAGTGGATGGATTGAAAGCAGCGCAGCCATTGGCTCGCGCTGCTGTCAATCACATCCGATGACGCGGCGCGCCGGGGGGCGGGGCCGAGTGATACAGCGAGCGGCTATAGCCGCCGGCTGTATCACGGGAGCGCGCCCGCAAGCACTCACCACCGTGCGAGGGAGCTCGCATTAAGGTGGTGAATGCTTGCGGGGAGGAGCTGAAACAGCCGCCGAGGGACCCCAGAAGACGAGGTTCGGGGCCACTCTGTGCAGAACGAGCTGCACAGTGAAGGTAAGTATAACATGTTTGTTATTTTAAAAAAAAAAAAAAAACACCTTTACAAACGCTTTAAGCCGAGGGAATTTCTAAGCCCCGGTCTGGTGGGGCGATGATAGCAGGGCTCAGAATGGGAGATTGCCGTGCTGCAGATCAGTGGGTCATGGGGCGTGTGAGATTTTTTTTTCTGCAAAGGTGAATTTACACTTTGAACTGAACCTTAGCAAGGGACATACGTTCCTCGTTATTTATGCTACCAAAGTTAGTGTGTGCTGTAAATTGCCTCCAGCATTGCTCCTGTTTCTTCTTACTGGAGGCTGACATTTTGCTGAAGGCCAGAGCCCCAGCAGTAAATCGTAAACCAGAACTAAACCAATCGATTACATTTCTGGAATTAACTGTCACATTTTTGCTTGTGTCCTCAACCAATTGTCAAACCATCAAATGGCTGGTGTCATAAGTGATACCATGACAGCTCAAACAGAAGCCACTTCCTTGGCTGTAAAGGCTAGGAGGATTTAATGCTGCTTTCCCTAAACATCTTTCAGATGTTCAGATGTTCAGACTGAGAAAGTGGCTCCTTCCACTTGCCAACAGGAAACACATCTTCCAGCGAACTTTTAAAAGGAAGCTCCTTCCCACATGTTGCCAGTTTTTGTTTCCTCCGGCAGCGAACACTTAGTGGGGAGTCAGAAACCTTTAGGTGCTGTCCTGAGAGTCCAGGCCTCCTGCTCCACCAGTTTTTGTTTTACCTCAGAGAGCTTGTTCCTGTCAGAGAGGTTACCTGGTTGGGTGTCGGTGCGCGCCGGGGCGCGTTGGTGCGTGCGTTCCTGTGTGTACTGGGGCGTGTGCTTCTGGGGGCACTGGTGTGTCTGATCCGGCTGGCCATGGTATGCGCGGTGGTGCCCGGGCGCGCGCGCGCCCTCCTATGGGCATTGGGATGCGTGTGCCTGGTGGTGCTGGTGTGTGCGCCGGTGTTCGGGGGCATGCTCGGGCACGCGGACGCCTGTGCGTATCGGCGTACACACGTGCGCGGCGTTTGGCACCAATCAGCCTATTTAGGCTTGCTGCAATCTCTGCTCAGTGCTGCCTGATCAACAGCTCCTGTGCCAAAGTTCCATTACCCTCTCTGTGTTCCTGAGTTCTGATCTGTTACGACCCGGCTTGCCTATTGGACCTTTTGACTGCTGCCTAAACCTGACCCGGCTTGTTTGACCTCGCTTCTGCCTGCTCCTCTTGTACCTCTGCTGCCTGCCCGTTGCCGACCTCTGCCTGTGTGTGACCAGTCTAAACAGCTCCTGCTCAGCATCTGTTTCCGGTGTTCCTGATCACTACCTGCTGTTCGGAGAACCACCTCTCTTCCGGCATCCGGATCCCTGCACCAGGCTCTCATACCACTCCGCACTCTTGGGCTCCCTGTCTACTCTATCAGTGGTCCCGAGTCAGATACGTAAGGGAGCCTACCCTCTGCTCAAATGGACTCACCGGTCTGGTAAGTGAGAGACCTGACAGTATCAGGCAGCCATAACGAGTCCGGGCAGGGGGCCTCCCCCATGGATGAACTTTGTAGGCACCTAGCGGGCCTCACCCAAGCAGTCAAAAGCCTACAAGAAGGCTACACCAGATTATAGGGACAGGTCCAGGCTCTCTTGGCATCTCCTCAGGGAACAGCGTCTGCCGGACCTTCCTCAGCACCCTCTGTAGTAATGCTCCCTCCCGAGCCCAGGGTACCCACACCCGAAAAGTTCTCTGGTGAACGTTGCAAATACCGGGCGTTCCACAACGCTTGTGAGCTCTATTTTGCTTTACAACCCCGCACGTTTTCCCTGGATGCCACAAAAGTGGGTTTTGTCATATCACTACTGACCTGCGAGCCTCAAACTTGGGCTCACCGTCTACTGGAGCAAAAATCCAGATCCCTGGATTCCCTGGATGACTTCTTCCTAGCGATGTCTCAGTTATATGAGGACCCCCAACTAACGGCCACTGCTGGGGCCATCTTGAACTCCCTGCAGCAAGGTCGCAGAGCGGCCGAAGATTACGCAGTAGAGTTCAGACGTTGGAGCTCTGATACAGAGTGGAACGACGCTGCCCTGCGTCACCAATTTCGGATGGGGTTATCCGACTCCCTCAAAGATGAATTGCCACGTGTTGGGATACCCCAGACTCTGGATGAGCTCATCAACTTGTCTATCCAGATTGACCGCCTGAGAGAGAGAGACGTTCAGAAAGGTCCACTAGCCACCCTCGTCCTACTTGGATCCTGCCCAGGGTTCCCAGTGCACCCAACCAATTTCCTCCTGCCTCTTCTCCCCCGGTCACAGAAGCTCGAGAACCCATGCAGCTTGGTCTGCTCCATCCATCCCTTACCCCGGAAGAAAAGATGCGCAGACATACCCACAATTTATGTCTGTACTGCGGAGAACAAGGACATTTTGTGAGGGCCTGCCCCAACAAGAGACGTAAGTGCCTGCCGTCCTCTTCTTTATGTGCACCTGGCTTGCCCAGATCTGGTAATCATTTGACACTCTCTGTTATGTTGCAGCTTCCTGGAAGGAACATCCTGGTGCCAGTCATTATTGATTCTGGAGCATGCAGTGGCTTCATTGACCAGACCTTTGTTAATAACCATGGCATTCCTCTCCAACCCAAGGCCCAGGGACTTGCAGTATTTCTAGCACATGGCTCCACCCTCAGCTCCGGTCCAGTTACCCAGGAGACCGTTCCTTTACTGGCCACCATAGGCCCGGAACACCAGGAACTCTTACGCTTGGATGTCATCTCCTCTCCTCTCTTTCCAATCATCCTAGGAATGCCTTGGCTGCAGGCTCACAATCCCAGCATTGACTGGTCTACAGGAAAGATTCAATTTCTCTCTGATTACTGCAGACAGCACTGCTGACATGGAACACCCGTAACACCATCCCAGTGTCTTTGCTTGGACTCTAACACCAAGTTTTGTCAATCCCTTCCCGAGCTCTACCGGTACTTCCTAGATGTATTCAGCAAGAAGGGGGCAGAGACTCTCCCAGTACACAGACCTTACGACTGCCCAATAGAACTCTTACCCGGAACCGAAGTTCCCTTCGGAAGGATTTTTCCGTTAACTGAGCAGGAGCTGGGCACCTTGAAGGCCTATATTGATGAAAACCTGAATAAGGGATTCATTCGTCCCTCCACATCTCCAGCGGGTGCAGGCATCTTCTACGTTGAGAAGAAGGATCACTCCCTTCGTCCCTGTATCGACTACCGGGAGTTGAATAAAATTACTATCAAAAACAGATACCCGCTACCCTTAGTACCTGAACTGTTTCAGAGATTAGGAACCGCTACAGTTTTCACTAAGTTGGATCTCCACGGAGCTTACAATTTAATTGGCATAAGAGAAGGGGATGAGTGGAAGACGGCTTTTCGTACTCGATTCAGGCACTTCGAGTACCTCGTCATGCCCTTTGGCCTGTGTAACAAGCCAGCAACCTTCCAGCACTTCGTCAACGACGTTTTCCGTGACTTTCTGGACCTGTATGTCATAGTCTATTTGGATGATGTTCTGGTTTTCTCCGCTTCCCTGATCGACCACCGTAGGCACGTACGAAATGTACTTACCCGACTCAGGCAACATGGGCTCTAGGCCAAACTCGAAAAATGCGAGTTTGAGCTCCAATCTTTTCAGTTTCTGGGCCTGGTCATCTCTCCCGAGGGTATCAAGATGGACCCTCAAAAAGTATCCGCCATCCTGGACTGGCCTGCACCTGCAGATAAGAAAGGGGTACAGCGCTTTATTGGCTTTGCCAATTTCTATAGGAAGTTTATCAAAGGATTTTCCTCGATAATTAACCCCCATCACTGAGCTCATCAGACAAGGAACCCGGTTTTGCTGGACTCCTAAGGCACAGTTGGCCTTCGAAGAACTCGAAGCTGTGTTCACCTCGGCCACCATTCTTAAGCATCCCAAGCCAGCCTTACCTTTCGTACTAGAGGTTGACGCATCTGAAATTGCGGTAGGAGTTGTGCTCTCGCAAAGGCAAGGCGCCAAAGCCCTCCTGTACCCCGTGGGGTTTTTCTCACGTAAACTTTCATCTTCAGAGAGGAATTATGATGTGGGGGATTGAGAACTCCTGGCTATTAAAGCAGCTTTAGAGGAATGGCGTTATCTTCTGGAGGGTGCTGCTCACCCCATTCTGGTCTACACGGACCATAAGAACTTAGAATACCTGAGAACGGCTAAGAGACTAAAACCTCGGTAGACCAGATGGGCACTTTTTTTTTCCCGATTCCAGTTCCACATTACCTACAGACCCGGATCCAAGAATGTCAAGTCTGACGCACTCTCCTACATGTTCCACGACTCAGAAAAAGCCCTACCTCCAGACACCATCCCCCCTTCTGGGAATTTCCTGCTTCTTCAAGAAGATCTTGTCTCTCAAATTAGGCGGGCCTCTATGGGGATGACCCCACCTTTCTGTTCCCTTGTCGCTTTTGTCCATGCCTTATTTTTATTTCATGTTTGTTTCCTTGCTCGTGTATTATATTAGTTTGATAGATAGTTAGGTGGGTTTGGGGGTTTGCTGTGTTTTCACCATTTACTTGTTTTTGGTTTGCTGTCTTGTTTTCACGTGTATCTTTATAATTAATAATAAACATACTTTTTTTATTTATTTACTCGTTTGTCCCTGATTCCTTGGTGCAGCCCAGCAATCTGATCACCTGCATTGGATGTTGTGTATAACATCCCCTGACAGAATTCTAAAGCCATACAATCAGATCGGTTGCACCTGGGAATTGGGGCCTGAGCTCCAGCTATTGTTGAAAGATGGATTTTGAAAGCATTTTGTATTTATCGCTCCTGGCAACGGATGACAGAGACTTTTGTTTTCAGACATTGGCTGAATACACTAGGGAACAATTGTTAGAATGCATCCGCCTAGCTCATGTTTTTATTGATCAAGGCAGTTTTTTGTTTGAAGATGTGCAATCATTAATTAAGATCTGTACTGAGTTGGCCCTGTCTGATGTCACTGAGGGAGGTGATGACTATACACCCCCTTTTAGTGCAGCTCAGGTAGAATCTTTAGTTTGGCTGTTGGAGGATGACTCAGCATATTTTTTGAACAATATTCAGCTTGTCCTCAGCAGGTGCTTGCAAAATGCATTGAATTAGTGCAGTCTCTGGTCAGACAAGCTAAGTGCAAACCTGATTCAGTGCAATCATTAATACAGGCCTGGTCCAGTCTGTTGCATTCAGCCTCTGTTAGCTCCCAATATACCTTTCTACCAATGAAATACCAGTACCCTGTTTCCTCCATCCTTTCACTCTTCGCTTCTACCAGCTGCATTCACTACCTACAGCCCTGTACCCACTTATAGATCCCCAGTGGCTAAAACCAAAAAGAAGCGGAAGTTTTTTCCAACCCATACCATCATGCCAGTATTCAATCCTGCCTCCCCACCAGCTGATCTGTTCCAGCCTGATGTGTTCCTGTGTGCCGCCCAGCCTGATGTTCCGATGCCTGCTGTTGTGCCAGCACCTGCTGTTCTGCCTGATGTGCCAGTGCCTGCTGCCCAGTCTGAAGTTCCAGTACCAGCTACCCGGTTTGAAGTTCCAGTACCTGCTATCCAGTCCGATGCACCTGCTGTCCAGCTTGTTGTGCCAGCACCTGCTGTTCTGCCTGATGTGCCAGCGCCTGTGCCTGCTGCCCAGTCTGAAGTTCCAGTACCAGCTGCCCGGTTTGAAGTTCCAGTACCTGCTATCCAGTCCAATGCACCTGCTGTTCTGCCTGATGTGCCAGGGCCTGTGCCTACTGCCCAGTCTGAAGTTCCAGTACTGGCTGCCCGGTTTGAAGTTCCAGTACCTGCTATCCAGTCTGATGTACCTGCTGTTCAGCCTGTTGTGCCAGTACCTCCTGTTCTGCCTGATGTGCCAGCGCCTGTGCCCACTGCCCAGTCTAAAGTTCCAGTACCAGTTGCCCGGTTTAAAGTTCCAGTACCTGCTATCCAGTCCGATGCACCTGCTGTTTTGCCTGATGTGCCAGCGCCTGCTGTTCTGCCTGATGTGCCAGCGTCTGTGCCTGCTGCCCAATCTGAAGTTCCAGTACCAGCTGCCCAGTTTGAAGTTCCAGTACCTGCTATCCAGTCCAAGGCACCTGCTGTTTAGCCTGTTGTGCCAGCACCTGCTGTTTTGCCTGATGTGCCAGCACCTGTGCCTGCTGCCCAGTCTGAAGTTCCAGTACCGGCTGCCCAGTTTGAAGTTCCAGTACCTGCTATCCAGTCCGATGTACCTGCTGTTCATCCTGTTGTGCCAGCACCTGCTGTTCTGCCTGATGTGCCAGCACCTGTGCCTGCTGCCCAGTCTGAAGTTCCAGTACCAGCTGCCTAGTTTGAAGTTCCAGTACCTGCTATCCAGTCCAAGGCACCTGCTGTTCAGCCTGTTGTGCCAGCACCTGCTGTTTTGCCTGATGTGCCAGCGCCTGTGCCTGCTGCCCAGTCTGAAGTTCCAGTACCAGCTGCCCGGTTTGAAGTTCCAGTACCTGGTCTGATGTCCCAGTGCCCACTCTCCAGTCTGAAGTGCCCGCTGCCCAGCCTGATGTGTTCCTGTCCGCTGCCCAGCCTGATGTGTTCCTGCCCGCTGCCCAGCCTGATGTGTTCCTGCCCGCTGCCCAGCCTGATGTGTTCCTGTCCGCTGCCCAGCCTGATGTGTTCCTGTCCGCTGCCCAGCCTGATGTGTTCCTGCCCGCTGCCCAGCCTGATGTGTTCCTGCTCGCTGCCCAGCCTGATGTGTTCCTGCCCGCTGCCCAGCCTGATGTGTTCCTGTCCGCTGCCCAGCCTGATGTGTTCCTGTCCACTGCCCAGCTTGGTGTGCCTGTGCCTTTGTCTGCTGCCCAGCTCGATGTGCCTTTGCCTGCTGCCCAGCTCGATGTGCCTTTGCCTGCTGCCCAGCTCAATGTGCCTTTGCCTGCTGCCCAGCTCAATGTGCCTTTGCCTGCTGCCCAGCTCGATGCGGATGTGCCACTGCCCAGCGTGATGTACCTCTGCTTTCTGCTTAGCCTGATGACATGGTGCCTGCTAAAACTGTTCCTGACTGATGGCCATCTTGCCGCTGTGTCAATCCTGTCTGTGTCAATGTAATGCTCTTGTGTGGTCTGCCTCCGATGGTTTCTTGCATTTTACCCTGCTAATTTTCATCTCCAGATCCAAACTTCCTGACCCAGGTGGTGGGGTGCGTGTCCTATTTTTAGACTCTGATGGCACGTCCCCCAGTGAACTAAAAGACTCTGGCCTTGGAAGTGCAAAGAAGTCCGCAGACTCAGTAGGGAAACATTTTAGGGTGTTTCCGCACCCACTCAGACTGTCGTCCCCAGGGCTGAATGGAGTGTCCGGAGGCCACTCCTTTAGGAGGGGGAACTGTCAGGAACGGTGTCATCTCCGGTTTCACCTGCTGGTGGCACTATTACATTCAGCACCAAAAGGGTGTAATTCCAGTGGCCACCAGCGGGTGTCTCCCTGCCTGGACTTCAGACTTGCCATCAGCACACTTGTCATGGGTCTGCTGGACTATATAGACCCGCCCTGAACTAAGCCTCAGTGCTTCAGAATTCCTCTGCTAAGCCCTTATCCTTGCCAGTACCTGCTCTTGTTCCAGCCTGTTCCTGTTTGTTCCTGTTTGTTCTTGGACCCCGTTTGTGTATCTTGTCCTTGAGTCCTGTTTCCTGTTCCCTGCTCCTTGGTCTGCTTCAGTATTCCTGGTTCCTGTTCCCTTGTCGCTTTTGCCCATGCCTTATTTTTATTCCATGTTTGTTTCCTTGCTTGTGTATTATATTAGTTAAATAGATAGTCAGGTGGGTTTGGGGGTTTGTTGTGTTTTCACCATTTACTGGTTTTTGGTTTGCTGTCTTGTTTTCACGTGTATCTTTATCATTAATAATAAACATACTTTTTTTATTTATTTACTCGTTTGTCCCTGATTCCTTGGTGCAGCCCAGCGATCTGATCACCTGCATTGGATGTTGTGTATAACATCCCCTGACAGCTTGTTTTGGAACCAGGCAACCCAGTATGGTTATCCACCGCTAATCTGAAGTTGGCCTGTCCGTCCAAAAAACTAGGCCCCAAGTTCTTGGGTCCTTTCTTGGTAAGGAGGAAAATTAACAACGTGGCCTACGAACTTGACCTGCTTAACTCTCTGAAGGTACACCCAGTCTTCCACGTGTCTCTCTTGAAACCGGTTACTCCCAATTCTTTTGTTGGCCGTAGTTTCGGTCCACCCAAGTCTATTCTAGTTAACAGCGAGGAGGAGTTTGAAGTGGAAGCAATTTTAGATTGCAGAAGAAGGCGCAATCAAACCCAATACCTCATTAAGTGGAAAGGGTATGGGCCTGAAGACAACTCATGGGAGCCAGAAAGCAACTTGCATGCCAGAGAACTCTTGCAAGCATTC
Organism: Aquarana catesbeiana; assembly: GCF_042186555.1. Classification (NCBI taxonomy): domain Eukaryota; kingdom Metazoa; phylum Chordata; class Amphibia; order Anura; family Ranidae; genus Aquarana; species Aquarana catesbeiana. The sequence goes on along the minus strand of NC_133335.1, from coordinate 145,742,412 downwards.
AAAGATTCGCATGCCAAGTTGGCCCAACTGGGCATCCGGAGTCTGCCCTTGAGGAGGGGGCACTGTCAGAGAGGTTACCTGGTTGGGAGTCGGTGCGCGCATTACTGTGTGTGCTGGGGCGTGTGCTTCTGGGGGCACTGGTGTATCTGATCCGGCTGGCCATGGTATGCGCGGTGGTGCCCGTGCGTACGTACGCGTTAGCGCGCATCCTCCTATGGGCATTGGAATGCTTGTGCCTGGTGGTGCTGGTGTGCGTGCCGGTGTCTGGGGGCGCACAGACGCCTGTGCGTATCGGTGTACACACGTGTCCGGGGGCGTACTCGGGCGCGTGTGGGTGTGTGGGTGCCTGTGCATATCGGCGTACACATGTGCGCGGTATTTGGCACCAATCAGCCTATTTAGGCTTGCTGCAATCTCTGCTCAGTGCTGCCTGATCAACAGCTCCTGTGCCAAAGTTCCTTTACCCTCTCTGTGTTCCTGTGTTCCTGAGTTCTGATCTTTTACGACCCGGCTTGCCTATTGGACCTTCCTGACTGCTGCCTGAACCTGACTCTGGCTTGTTTGACACTGCTTCTGCCTGCTCCTCTTGTACCTCTGCTGCCTGCCCGTTGCTGACCTCTGCCTGTGTGTGACCAGTCTAAACAGCTCCTTCTCAGCATCTGTTTCTGGTGTTCCTGATTACTACCTGCTGTTCGGAGAACCACCTCTCTTCTGGCATCCGGATCCCTGCACCAGGCTCTCATACCACTCCGCACTCGTGGGCTCCCTGTCTACTCTATCAGTGGTCCCGAGTCAGATACGTAAGGGAGCCTACCCTCTGCTCAAACGGACTCACCGGTCTGGTAAGTGAGAGACCTGACAGTATCAGGCAGCCATAACGAGTCCGGGCAGGGGGCCTCCCCCATGGATGAACTTTGTAGGCACCTAGCGGGCCTCACCCAAGCAGTCAAAAGCCTACAAGAAGGCTACACCAGATTAGAGGGACAGGTCCAGGCTCTCTCAGGATCTCCTCAGGGAACAGCGTCTGCCAGACCTTCCTCAGCACCCTCTGTAGTAATGCTCCCTCCCGAGCCCAGGGTACCCACACCCGAAAAGATCTCTGGTGAACGTTGCAAATACCGGGTGTTCCGCAACGCTTGTGAGCTCTATTTTGCTTTACAACCCCGCACGTTTTCCCTGGATGCCACAAAAGTGGGTTTTGCCATATCACTACTGACCGGCGAGCCTCAAACTTGGGCTCACCGTCTACTGGAGCAAAAATCCAGATCCCTGGATTCCCTGGATGACTTCTTCCTAGCGATGTCTCAGTTATATGAGGACCCCCAACTAACGGCCACTGCTGAGGCCGCCTTGCACTCCCTGCAGCAAGGTCGCAGAGCGGCCGAAGATTACGCATTAGAGTTGAGACGTTGGAGCTCTGATACAGAGTGGAACGACGCTGTCCTGCATCACCAATTTCGGATGGGTTTATCTGACTCCCTCAAAGATGAATTGGCACGTGTTGGGATACCCCAGACTCTGGATGAGCTCATCAACTTGTCTATCCAGATTGACCGCCGCCTGAGAGAGAGATGTTCAGAAAGGTCCACTAGCCACCCTCGTCCTACTTGGATCCTGCCCAGGGTTCCCAGTGCACCCAACCAATTTCCTCCTGCCTCTTCTCCCCCAGTTACAGAAGCTACAGAACCCATGCAGCTTGGTCTGCTCCATCCATCCCTTACCCGGGAAGAAAAGATGCGCAGACGTACCCACAATTTATGTCGGTACTGCGGAGAACAAGGAGGTTTTGTGAGGGCCTGCCCCAACAAGAGACGTAAGTGCCTGCAGTCCTCTTCTTTATGTGCACCTGGCTTGCCCAGATCTGGTAATCATTTGACACTCTCTGTTATGTTGCAGCTTCCTGGAAGGAACATCCCGGTGCCGGTCATTATTGATTCTGGAGCATGCAGTGGCTTCATTGACCAGACCTTCGTTAATAACCATGGCTATCCTCTCCAACCCAAGGCCCAGGGACTTGCAGTATTTCTAGCAGACGGCTCCACCCTCAGCTCCGGTCCAGTTACCCAGGAGACCATTCCTTTACTGGCCACCATAGGCCCGGAACACCAGGAACTCTTACACTTGGATGTCATCTCCTCTCCTCTCTTTCCAATCATCCTAGGAATGCCTTGGCTGCAGGCTCACAATCCCAGCATTGACTGGTCTGCAGGAAAGATTCAATTTCTCTCTGATTACTGCAGACAGCACTGCTGACATGGAACACCCGTAACACCATCCCAGTGTCTTTGCTTGGACTCTTAACACCAAGCTTTGTCAATCCCTTCCCGAGCTCTACCGGTACTTCCTAGATGTATTCAGCAAGAAGCGGCAGAGACTCTCCCGGTACACAGGCCTTACGACTGCCCAATAGAACTCTTACCCGGAACTGAAGTCCCCTTCGGAAGGATTTTTCCGTTAACTGAGCACGAGCTGGGCACCTTGAAGGCCTATATTGATGAAAACCTGAAGAAGGGATTCATTCGTCCCTCCACATCCCCAGCGGGTGCAGGCATCTTCTTCGTCGAGTAGAAGGATCACTCCCTTCATCCCTGTATCGACTACCGGGAGTTGAATAAAATTACTATCAAAAACAGATACCCGCTACCCTTAGTACCTGAACTGTTTCAGAGATTAGGAACCGCTACAGTTTTTACTAAGTTGGATCTCCGCGGAGCTTACAATTTAATTGGCATAAGAGAAGGGGATGAGTAGAAGACGGCATTTCGTACTCGATTCGGGCACTTTGAGTACCTCGTTATGCCCTTTGGCCTGTGTAATGCGCCAGCAACCTTCCAGCACTTTGTCAATGACATTTTCCGTGACTTTCTGGACCTGTATGTCATAGTCTATTTGGACGATATTCTGGTTTTCTCCGCTTCCCTGATCGACCACCGTAGGCACGTACGAAATGTACTTACCCGACTCAGGCAACATGGGCTCTACGCCAAACTCGAAAAATGCGAGTTTGAGCTCCAATCTTTTCAGTTTCTGGGCCTGGTCATCTCTCCCGAGGGTATCAAGATGGACCCTCAAAAAGTATCCGCTATCCTGGACTGGCCTGCACCTGCAGATAAGAAAGGGGTACAGCGCTTTATTGGCTTTGCCAATTTCTATAGGAAGTTTATCAAAGGATTTTCCTCGATAATTACCCCCATCACTGAGCTCATCAGACAAGGAACCCAGTTTTGCTGGACTCCTAAGGCACAGTTGGCCTTCGAAGAACTCAAAGCTCTGTTCACCTCGGCCACCATTCTTAAGCATCCCAATCCAGCCCTACCTTTCGTACTAGAGGTTGACGCATCTAAAATTGCGGTAGGAGCTGTGCTCTCGCAAAGGCAAGGCGCCAAAGCCCTCCTGTACCCCGTGGGGTTTTTCTCACGTAAACTTTCATCTTCAGAGAGGAATTATGATGTGGGGGATTGGGAACTCCTGGCCATTAAAGCAGCTTTAGAGGAATGGCGTTATCTTCTGGAGGGTGCTGCTCACCCCATTCTGGTCTACACGGCCCATAAGAACTTAGAATACCTGAGAACGGCTAAGAGACTAAAACCTTGGCAGGCCAGACGGGCACTTTTTTTTTCCCGATTCCAGTTCCACATTACCTACAGACCCGGATCCAAGAATGTCAAGTCTGACGCACTCTCCCGCATGTTCCACGACTCAGAAAAAGCCCTACCTCCAGACACCATCCTCCCTTCTGGGAATTTCCTGCTTCTTCAAGAAGATCTTGTCTCTCAAATTAGGCCTCTATGGGGATGACCTCACCTGCTGAGACTTGTGCCAAAGACGGGCTGTTTTGGCGTGAAAACAAAATTGTGGTCCGTGAGGAGCTAAAGGTACAGGTGTTAGAACTTTGCCATGACCATAAGTTGGCCGGACACTTTGGCGCACGAAAGACAATCGACTTAGTACAACGTACCTTCTGGTGGCCTCACCTTATTAAGGATTGTAAGTAGTATGTTGACTCTTGTAATACCTGCGCCAGAAGCAAGAACAGCCGGGCGAGGGCTTGGGATCTATTAAAACCTTTCCCGGTCCCAGAGTGGCCATGGAGCATGATTTTAATGGACTTTATCGTTGAACTCCCCCCATCAGAAGGCTTTTCCTCCATCTTTGTTGTGGTAGATAGGCTGTCTAAGATGGCCCATTTCCTTCCCATGAAAGGTACCCCTTCGGCTATGGAAACAGCTAGTATCTTTATTAAAGAAATTATTAGATTACATGGAGTTCCAACGAACATAGTTTCTGACCGAGGTGTCCAGTTCACCTCCAGATTCTGGAAAGCCCTCTGCGGCTCCTTGGAAATCAAATTGGCATTCTCCTTGGCCTATCATCCCCAGTCAAATGGGCAAACTGAAAGGATGAATCAAACTCTGGAGCAATATCTCTGCTGTTTTTCTGCGTTCTTCCAGGACGATTGGGCCTCCCTGCTCCCTATCGCGGAGTTTTCATACAACAATTCCTTACACTCAGCTACCAATCAGACACCATTCTATGCCAACTATGGCTTCCATCCGTCCTTTTTGCCTGGGTCAATACCCGAATGCTCCATTCCTGCAGTATCCGAAACCTTGGATTTCTTTTCAGCAAACAACAAGCTACTACAGGATACCATGGCCAAGGCCCAAGAATACTACAAGAGGATGTTTGACAGGAAGAGGCATAGAGAGCTTGTTTTGGAACCAGGCAACCCAGTATGGTTATCCACCGCTAATCTGAAGTTGGCCTGTCTGTCCAAAAAACTAGGCCCCAAGTTTTTGGGTCCTTTCTTGGTAAGGAGGAAAATTAACAACGTGGCCTATGAACTTGACCTGCCTAACTCTCTGAAGGTACACCCAGTCTTCCACGTGTCTATCTTGAAACCGGTTACTCCCAATTCTTTTGTTGGCCGTAGTTTCGGTCCACCCAAGTCTATTCTAGTTAACAGCGAGGAGGAGTTTGAAGTGGAAGCAATTTTAGACTGCAGAAGAAGGCGCAATCAAACCCAATACCTCATTAAGTGGAAAGGGTATGGGCCTGAAGACAACTCGTGGGAGCCAGAATGCAACTTGCATGCCAGAGAACTCTTGCAAGCATTCAAAGATTCGCATGCCTCCAAGTTGGCCCAACTGGGCATCCGGAGTCTGCCCTTGAGGAGGGGGCACTGTCAGAGAGGTTAGCTGGTTGGGCGTCGGTGCGCGCTGGGGCACGTTGGTGCGCGCGTTCCTGTGTGTGCTGGGGCGCGTGCTTCTGGGGGCACTGGTGTGTCTGATCCGGCTGGCCGTGGTATGCGTGGTGGTGCCCGGGCGCGCGCGTGTCCTCCTATGGGCATTGGGATGCGTGTGCCTGGTGGTGCTTGTGTGCGTGCCGGTGTCTGGGGGCGCGCTCGGGTGCGCGGACGCCTGTGTGTATCGGCATACACTCGTGCGCGGCGTTTGGCAGTGCTGCCTGATCATCAGCTCCTGTGCCAAAGTTCCGTTACCCTCTCTGTGTTCCTGAGTTCTGATCTGTTACGACCCGGCTTGCCTATTGGACCTTCCTGACTGCTGCCTGAACCTGACCCCAGCTTGTTTGACCCCGCTTCTGACCCCGCTTCTGCCTGCTCCTCTTGTACCTCTGCTGAGACTGCTGCCTTCCTGATTACTACCTGTTGTTCGAAGAACCACCTCTCTTCTGGCATCCGGATCCCTGCACCAGGCTCTCATACCACTCCGCACTCGTGGGCTCCCTGTCTACTCTATCAGGGGTCCTGAGTCGGATATGTAAGGGAGCCTACCCTCTGCCCAAGCTGACTCACCGGTCTGGTAAATGAGAGACCTGATGGTTCCTCCCATTCCACGGAGCGCTGCTGGATGGGCTCCTTCTCCCTCTTTAAAGTGCTTGGGGAGAGCCGGTACTGCTGCGGGCATAATTTCTGCTGGAAGGCACAGGGGGAGAAGGGAGGAACGGGGCTGGTGCATATTTGCCGGTTCCACTCCAGAACCGGCGTCCAAGCCACACACACACACACACACACTGCACCGTGATGGACTCATAGTTACATAGTAAGGTTGAATAAAGACACCAGTCCATCCAATTCAACCTGAGTGAGTGTGGGTGCGTGTCTATCATTGTCCCTATCCCTGTACACTGTATCTCATTAAGATGCTCATCTATTATATTATTTTTTTTATTCAAGGTACCCATATAGCGTCGTCAATTTTACGCAGCGCTCCACACATACATCGCACACTCACATCAGTCTCTACCCTCAAGGAGCCCACAATCCAAGGCCCCCAACTCACATTCATATACTAGGGCCAATTTTGGACAGAAGCCAATTAACCTACCAGCATGTCTTTGGAGTGTGGGAGGAAACAGGAGTACCTGGCGGAAACCCACGCAGGCACAGGGAGAACATGCAAACTCCAGGCAGGTAGTGTCGTGGTCAGGATTCGAACCACGACCCTTTTTACTGCTAGGCGAGAGTGCTACCCACTACACCACTGTGCCACCCACACCCAAAGACATGCTGGTTGACATGCTGGACTCCATGGCGGCGAGTGGCACAGGCACCAGCAAGGCCCAGGTAAGGGGCAGATGTAATACTGCCCTATTTTTGCTATGGGGTCTCTCTCTCTCTCCTCCCCCGGTTGTCTCTCACTGTGCACCTGTGGTGAGCCTTTATGAATGGTCAGGTTGTCTCAATGGGATGCTTTTTTTCTTGTGTCCCTTTTTTGTGTCACGGCAGGCCAAGAGCTCTGATCCGGTGGCTAAAAGGAAGTGTCCTTCATGCAAAGCAAAGCTACCTGAAGGCTGGAAGAAGACCTTATGTCAAAATGTATTGACTCTCTAGTTAAAGAGGAAGCTTCTTCCACATGCAGCAATTTGATTGCATCAGTTAAAAAAGAACTAGATGCCACCATTCAATCGTTTCGCTCTTCACTAGCAAATCCATCCCTAAGTTAGCCAGCTACCTTACAATCCTCTCAGGGCTCACTATTAGTCCTGGCGGTGGAGGCTGAAGCAGGTTCTCTTACCCAAGAAGGACATTCCCCCTCTCATTCTAAGGAAGAATCAGAGGAGGAAGGAATGGAGAATACACCTTCTAAATACAAGCTGTCTTTAGAACAGGTAGATGGCCTGTAAAAAGCAATTTATACTACTCCTGGGCCTAGAAGAGGAGAGAAAAGAATTCTCTGCATGACAGGATGTACGCAGGTCTCAGTGAGCCTAAAAATCTTTTTTTCCTGTGCACTCAGTAATTTCGGAGGCTATTAAGAAGGAATGGGCAGAACCAGAAAGAAAGCCTTTTTTCCCCCTAAGGCCCTTAAAAGGCGTTTTCCGTTTGACGAAGACCCAAAACTCGATGCAGCCTTTTCCCAGGTTTAAGATCAACTGACCTGGCATTTGAGGATATGGGTGTGTTAAGAGGTCCCATGGATAAAAAGATGAATCAACAACTTAAAAGGGCTTGGCAATCCATCATGGGCAATCTCAAACCAGCCATGGCGATTATTGGGTTATTTAGCTCAAAGCCCATATTATAGCAGACTCGCCAAAGCAAGAAATTCTGGATTTTTTCTCGACTTTGTCAGCTGCTGTATCCTTTATTTCAGACGCTTCAGCAGAGTCTATTAGAATGACAGCAAGATCTGCAGCCCTAACTAACTCGGCCAGGAGGGCGCTGTGGCTAAAGACCTGGCCCGGGGGATGCGGTATCCAAAAACAAGCTTTGTGGGGTGTCGTTTTTGGGATATTTACTATTTGGACATGACTTCAATTTGGTCCTAGATAGCACAGCAAATAAAAAGAAGTAATTCCCCGTTTAAAAAGAAAAGGCAACCAGTTAAGCGTTTTTTTCGATCTCAAAGGGCTCAAGAACAAAGTACCAAACCCCAGGAGAAGAGAAGAAATTCGCCATCGCAGAAGGGAAAAGGCAAAGGAAATGTCCTTTTTCCATCCTCCTGCGTAAACCAACAAAACGCAATGACTCTTCACTGCCAGTGGGAGGAAGGCTTCAGAATTTCCTCCCTCATTGGGCCAGCATGACAGAAAACCAATATATTCTGAGCATGCTGTCCCAAGGTTACAAAATAGTTTTCAGATCTTCCTCCAGAAAGATATTTTTGTAACAAAACTACCAAGGGATACAACAAAGGCCCTAGCTATGAAGAAACCTGTTAAAGGATCTGATGCATCAAAGGGTTGTGACTCATGTATCTTCAGAGGAACGTTATCAGGGATTCTATTCTCACATATTCCTGAGAATCCGGAAGTTTCCGCTTGATTCTCAACTTGAAACCATTGAACAAGTCAGTCCTATACAAAAAGTTTTGTATGGACTCGCTCTTTATGGTCAGGAATCTGCTGACCAAGGAATGCTTTATGGCATTGAATGACTTGAGAGATACTTACATCTTCCTATAGCCCCTCAGTCCCAAAAATTCTTGAGGTTGGCAGTCAATATGGGGAAGGTGGTGCTACATCTGCAATTCAAGGCCCTTCCTTTCGGGCCTTTCATCTGTTCCATGAGCCTTTACAAAAGGTTATGGCATAAGCCCTCGCCCCTCTTCACCTTCAGGGTATTGCGGTAATCCCGTATCTGGACGACCTCCTCTTCTTTGCCTCCTCCAGAGAGAAACTGCAAGAAGATCTGGGCAAGGCCCGCAGTCATTTTGGAATCCCTGGGTTGGATAGTGAACATTCAGAAATCAAACTTCAATCCAGCTCAGCAAGTACAATTTCTGGGGTACCAAGTAAATTCAGTGGAACAGAGAATTTTTCTTCCAGAAGAGAAAAAAGGTACAGAATGTAGTAACTATGCCACAAACGAATCGGGAGATGTCGGTCTGAAAAGTTATGTCAACCTTGGGAACTTTAACCTCGACTATGACAGCCATCCAATGGACAAGGCTACATTTCAGGCCACTTCAGAGGTTCCTTCTAAAGGTATGGAACCACAGGACAGAGCCTCTAGACACAAGGGTAAAGATCCCCACCAGCATCAAATGAACACTTTGGTGGTGGAAAAATCAGTCAGTGTTGGAAAAAGGCCTACTCTGGTCCTTCCTGATCAAAAAAATTGTGACGACAGATGCCAGTATGTGGGGATGGGGGGCCCACCTGGATCAGGATTTGGCACAGGGAGCATGGTTTCATGCCAAAGCAGAAAAATTCTCCAAATTGGAGGTAGCTAAAAGAAGTCACTTTAGCGTTGGATGCCTTCTCTCCAAACCTCCTAGGATTCCATGTCTAGATTCTATCAGACATCGCCACTACCGTAGCCTCCCTCAACAAGCAGGGAGGCACGAGAAGCAAAACTCTTCAGTTGCTGTCAGAGGAAATTCTGGAGTGGGCGGTAAACCATTTACTGTCCTTATCTGCTGTCCATCTCAAAGCCACATTAAACGAAGTGGCAGATTTTTTTGAGCAAGCAGAAAATTCAGGTGGCATAGTGGAGCATGAATGCAGAGGTTTTTGCAATGATCACCAAGTCCTGGGGCCATCCACAAGTAGACCTGTTTGCATCAAGGCAAAACACACAGCTCCTGCAATTCTTTTTCCCTTCACAGACAATGGTTCTCAGGGGATAGACGCCTTGGCGTACCATTGGAATTTTCACCTGGGGTATGCCTTTCCACCATACCAGCCGTTTCCATCAGTGTTGAAAGTGTTGAGAAAAATACAGAAGGAAAGAGTGTCACTAATTCTGATTACTCCATTCTGTAAAAAGAGAGCAAATGACAGTCAAACCATTTTGTCAGCTTCCTCTCAGACAAGATTTGCTTCTACAAGGCCCAGTGCATCACCCGGATGTAGCCAGGTTAAGCCTCGCTACCTGGTATCTGAGGAGCAGATGCTAAGAAACAAGAATTTGTCAGAACCTTTTAATAACCACTTTACTTACCAGTAGGAAGAAAGGAACTAGAGCTATTTATGCCAAGGTGTGGAAGGTCTATATTTCTTGGTGCTGTTCAGCAAATAGAGCTGTGGAAGACATTGTCTCAATATAATTCTTACAAAAGGGTGCAGACAAGGGTCTTGCAGTCAGCACTCTTAAAGTGCAAGTGGCTCCATTGGGGGTTTTTCTTGATCAATTTTTTCAAAAACTTTGGTGGCAAGATTTTTCAAGGCACTTACCAGATCCAGACAAGCTCTGGCTAAGCATTTTCCCAAATGGGATCTTTCAGCGGTTCTGCAAGCCCTTACAAATGAATCGTTTGTCTCAATCAAGCAGTCTCTCTAAAAAATTTGACTTTCAAAACAGATTCTTCTTGCAGATGTGATTGCAACTAGAAATACAGTGAACTGCACAGTTAACCACTTCCGGACCGCCGCACACCGATATTGAATTTGAAGGAGGATATCGTTGTTATGGCAGCAGCTAGCTGCCATAACCCTGGTATCCTTGTGTTTGGCCGGCGGTCCGCTTCAAGATAAAAGCAGTCTCTGCAGGTTAGCCGCGAGATCACTTTTATCAGCAGCAGGAGAGGGCCCTCCCTCCCGCCACACTCCGGTGCCCTCCGCTGCTTACCGGAGCCGTCAGCAGCGGTGGAGGCATTCGGATGCTGTGCCTTCCTTGGCATGGAGACGAGTGAGGGGAAGATGGTCCCCACCCGTCTCCATGACATTGCAGGTTGGAAGCGACGTCAAAACGTCACTTCCGCCCATAGCTCTTAAAGGGCCATTTTTATTATTTTTTTTTAATTATTTTTTTATTTTTTTTTATAGCATTTTAGTGTAAACATGAGATATGAGGTCTTTTTGACCCCAGATCTCATATTTAAGAGGTCCTGTCATACTATTTTTCTATTACAAGGGATGTTTACATTCCTTGTAATAGGAATAAAAGTGACACCATTTTTTTTTAAACGCGCCCCGTCCCGCCGAGCTCGCATGCAGATGCGAACACTCACACATATGTGAGATATTGCTGCAATCGTTAGAGCAAGAGCAATAATTCTAGCCCTAGACCTTCTCTGTAACTCAAAACATGCAACCTGTAGAATTTTTTTAAACGTCGCCTATGGAGATTTTTAAGAGTAAAAGTTTGTTGCCATTCCACAAGCAGGTGCAATTTTGAAGCATGACATGTTGGGTATCAATTTACTTGAAGTAACATTATCTTTCACAATAGTAAAAACAATTAGGCTAACTTTACTGTTGTCTTATTTTTTCATTCAAAAAAGTGTATTTCCTGACAGGCTCCATGGCAGCATATGTGTGTGTTGACCCCGCCTCCATAACTACCCAATAGGACCCCTCCCTATAAATTTCAGCTGTAAGCTCCCAGCTGTGTTCCTTTTTTGTCCTCCTCCGTAGGACCATATGTTTTGGTTCTCCTACCTGAAGATGATGTCCTGCGATCGTATCGGACGAACGATGTGATGTCACGTCCCTCCGATAAGCCTTGACTGTTAGCAGGGTATGGAGTGTATTGCAGAGTAAGCGCTGAAGAGCTGGAATCATTGGAATGAAAAGCGCGCACAGGCCTGTTTGCCTAGCAGTATGCAGGTGGCCATTATCTGCCTGAAAGCCCGGTGTGTGTGTGTACGGACGTTCCTGGCCAAATCGATCGTAGGTGGTGGTAAACATGTATCGCCTTCATGGCAGCAGTGTGTATGTTTGTTGTTTGTTTTTTCCCTTATATGACTTTTCTTTTCATATATACATATGCCTTTGCAGCGGCTGGTTCCCTGTGCGTTCCAGCCACCACTCCATCTACTTCCGGGTTCCATCTGCGCTCGGCGCATGCATGGTCCCGGAACTAAAGCGAGGCCTGGTTTCGCACGTGCGCACTAGGAACGCGGGCCTGGCGCGGCCGCGACGTCATGCGGTGCCAAATTTAAAAGCCTGGGGAGGCCTGCAGATCTCGGGAATGATCGTGGGCATAGCGGCGACTTCCCTGAGCACCTGCAGAGCCTACCCCAGGTAAGTGCAATTCAGATGGGTCTGAATTTTGCCTGTGTGCTTTTTTTCTGCTGTGTCTGATGCATTCTATGTTCACCTGCAGTGATTCCAGGCATCAGTCATGGACTCTTCACTGCCTCCTGGTGGCCAGTCCTCTCGCAGCAGGTAAGATTTGGAAACTGTGTCTTTTCCTTTTCTCTGCCTGCTGGGGGAAAGAGAGTGGAGTGTAGGGCATCATTCTGACTTTGTGCCTTTCTCTCTCTCTATTCCTGTCTTTCTTCTTTCCTCAGCCCTTCTAGATCTGACCAAAGACAAAGTAGTTCCCGCAGAAGGAGCGGGTCTTCCAAATTACACCACCGGCATTCCTCCTCTGGCTCTAGACACCATGGTTCATCCTCTAAAGACCACAGTAGAGGATCTCCTCACCCCCCCATCTCATAGTAGGGGACCAGAGAAAACATGTTGGGGATGCAGGGCCCCAGTTCCTGCCAGCAAGTCTCTCTGTGACTGCTGTTTCTCTAAAGCAGCTAATGAGAGGGAAGGTGCAGACCAACACCTGGAAACACTAATTAAGCGAGTCGTGAGAGTGTGGCTACAGGAGAAAGACGCTGCAAAGCCTCATGATTCTCCTCCAGATCCACCGATTCCCCTGTCAGAAGAGGGTCCTGTCCACAATGGCTTCCCTAGGGGGGGGCCAGAGGGGGCCCTGACCCCCCCAACATTATGCTGTGCCCCATCATGTGCCCCCCCAATAAAAAAAAATTTTTTTTTTTTTTTTTTTTACAAAAAATCAATGTCTAAGAGAGAGAGAGTCCCCAGTCAGCTCCTGCGGGTGATTCCTCCCCCCTCCCTCTGCTCGTTGACACTGCATAATGCGAGCCCTCACACAACCACGGCCGCCCGATCTGCTCCTTCCCCTGCATCCTCATTGGCAGGGAGAAGAGGGAGTTGCAGGAAGGACTCCACCAGGACTCTCAATTACTGAAAAAACAGACTGATTTCTCCCATCCTTAGGACAGGAGAACCAGCCTGTAAATTCCAAGAGATGCCAGACCAGCACTGTCAATAGCAGGGGCAGGACAGCAAGAGGAGGCTGGGGAACCCAGGGCCCGGTGGCAAGACCACCTTTGCATCCCTGATAGTTCTCCCACTGCTTTGGATCATTATATTCTCTTGGTATGCTGGTGCCATATATCTCTTGTTTTCTGCCACCCTGGGGGGCCCCAATACAGTAGGAAGAGAGCTCACTGCAGAACATGTGAAAGGGCCGTTGTGGGGTCGTAGTAAAGGGCCCCAGGAGATATATATATAATTGCATTTTATAGTTGTCCCCCTACTTTTGTCCCTGTCCCCCTATGTGCCCCCCCCTAAATATTAAAGCTGGAGACACCACTGCCTGTCCATGAGACGTGGGAGTCTTCTCAACCTAGTCACCAGTCAGCTCCCCCTTCAGATAGCGGGTCAAAAGCAGATGATCCTGGGATGGGCTTTAAATACTCCCTGGTTCCTTCTCTGGTGAAAGCTGTTAAAGACGCTTTGAATTGGGAAGACCCAGTAATTTCTCCTCCTAAACAGAGGAAGTTTTTCAAACATCTCAGCAAGGAGCGTCATTATTTTCCTTTCCTCACTGAAGTAGGAGCCATAATATCTGAAGAATGGGGCAAGATGGATAGAAAAAGTTCTATGCAGTCTAAAATCTCAAAACTATACCCTTTCAAGGAAGAAGAGGTTAAACACCTTGAGTCAGCTCCCTTGGTGGATGCTGCATTAATGAGACTTGTGAGGTATGTGACTCTCCCTCTCGAAGATACAGTCCCATTTAAAGATCCTCTGGAGAGACTGATTGATTTCAACCTAAAAAGGATTTATTTGACAGCAGGCACAGTGTGCAAACCTGTCCTGGCCTTAGCAGCAGTCTCTAAAGCTTTTAGAGGCATGGTCAGACAATGTGAATGAATCTCTTAGAGGTATCTCTGAAGAAGCAGCCAAGAGCTCCCCTATTCAGGAAATCAGGCTAGCCTCTGCCTTTCTGGGGGAGGTCTCTATTGATGTTATTCGCCTAGTGGTTCGGGTGATGTTGTCAGCGGTCACCGCCCGTCGGGCCTTGTGGCTCCGACCCTGGTTGGCAGATCCAGCTTCTAAGCAAGTTTGGTGCCGTATTCTCTTTGGAGGCTCATCTCTCTTCAGCAACAAACTTAATAGCGCCATTACCCGGGCTACGGGTGGTAAGACGGGATTCCTCCCTCAAGATAGGTGTTTACAGAACCAGAAACGCACCTTTTCAAGAACGCAGAACACTGACCGTGCAAGAGAAGCATGTAGCTACAGGCCTGGTCAGGAATTTTCAAGATCCTGCAAATCCAGGCAGTCCTCTTTTAAAAAGCCCACAAAAGGGGCTTCTTCTGGTAATCAGGACTCCACTAAGTCCTTTTGAAATTGGGCCCGCTCAAACATGTCAGGTGGGGGCTAACCTTCTCCATTTCCGGCATGTTTGGGCGGCCTCAATTTGGGATTTCTGGACCGTCAAGACGGTCTCCTTAGGCCACACCTGGGTTTTCAACAGCACTCCCAGACTAAGATTTATGCCAACAAATCTTCCAAGGTCAGAGGAGAAGAAACAAGTTCTTTTAGCTTACGTAAGCTCTTTATTGGCTCAAGGCGCAGCCATTCCTGTTCCTTCTTTTTACAGTGGGTGATCAACACTTACAGTTTACCTGCCGTTCATTTGGTCTCATGACATCACCTCGGGTGTTCTCCAAGGCTCCGTTAGCTGTCGTTGCTCTGCTCCGAGTCAGAGGAGTTCATCTTCACCACTATCTAGACGACCTCCTCCTTCTAGCCCAGGACAAGGTTCAACTTCTAGAGCACAGGAGCCTAGTAATTACCACTCTCCAAGAGTTTGGGTGGCTCCTGAATTAGTAGAAGTCACCTGAATCCATCCCAGTCTCTCATATTTTTAGGTGCCCATTTCAACACACTAGAAGGCACCATCTCGCTACCCGAGGAAAAGATTGTGGTGATCCGGGACAGGATCCGCTCAACACTCGCTTCATCTCACCTGTCCGCTCTTCAATGTCTGAAGGTGATTGGCACAATGGCAGCCACCATTCCCATGGTGAAGTGGGCGCAATAGCACACTCGCCCATTCCAGAAAGGGTTTCTCCAACGATGGGATTCCCCCAGCAAGAGTCAGCACATCCTCCTCACTCCATCCATGAGAGTCTCTCCTTTGGTGGCTCCAAGGGAAAAGTCTCCACAACTGCCACTCGATTCTTCCCATCACATGGGTTACAATAACCTCAGATGCCAGCAATCGGGGCTGGGGTGCTCATTGCCTATCGGAAGTGGCTCAGGGCAGATGGAACTCACCATCTCAGGGGATTGTATCCAATATACTGGAACTACGGGCAGCCTTTCAGGCACTCAGATCCTTCCACCATCTGATAGAAAACTCCTCAGTGATGCTCCAGTTGGACAATACAACCGCGGTGGCCTACATAAGGAAGCAAGGTGGAACTCGCAGTTGGTCTCCCCTACGAGAGGTGGAGCCAATCATGAACTGGGCTCAGAAGAATCTGTCCAACATTTCAGCAGTCTACATTCCAGGGGTCCAGAATGTACAAGCGGACTTTCTATCTCGTGTTCAAATGGACAACAACGAGTGGTCCCTACACAAAGAGGTGTTCAAGTGGCTCCTGACACTGGGAGTGTCTCCAGAAGTGGATCTCTTTGCATCCCCCTGCAATTACAAGCTGACCAAGTATTATTTGAGGTTCCGGGATCCCCGAGCCTTTGGGATAGATGCCCCTCACGGATAGGTGGAGGTTCAACAGGGCGTATGCCTTCCCTCCGGTACCTGTAATACTCCAGTTTCTCCGCAGGCTCAGAACAGAGGAGGTGGAAGTCCTCAGTTATCGGGATTTAATTCCTCTGCCTGTCAGGCCGGATCTTCTGTCCCAAGGCACAATCCTGTTTCCATGGCCTGCTCATCTACATCTCAGGGTGTGGTTTTTGAGAGGGGAAGGCTTGAAGCCATAGGTTGTCCAGAAGAAGCTATTCCGACTCTTCTTAATGCCAGACGGAAGAGCACTAATAGAGTTTATGAGCATATCTGGTCCAAGTTCACAGAACACATATCCTCTAGACCTAATTCTTGTGGTTCTCCAGAAGTCCAGGATATCCTTAGCTTTCTGCAAACAGGGTTGGATTTGCCTGTAGCAGTGAGTTCACTTCGTGTACAAATATCAGCCATCTCGGCATTTACAGGAATTTCATGGGCTAACCACGCCCTGGTTCGTCAGTTCTTTAAGGGTGCCATCAGGCTAAAACCTCAAAGAAAACCGAGGTTTCCTAAATGGATCTTCCCCTTCTTCTAGATTTTCTTTCCACACTTTGAACAGATCCTAAAAAACCTCTATCAGTCAAAGACCTCACACTCAAGACCGTCTTCCTGGTGGCAGTAACCTCAGCCAAAAGAGTGTCTGAAATCAGAAACTTAGGTTCTAAAGAGCCTTTCCTGACCTTTTTTTCCAGATAGAGCAGTGTTAATTCCCATGCTGGGCTCAAACCCAAAAGTAACATCTATTTTTCATGAAAATCAAGAAGCTGTGTTGCCTACCTTTGGCACAACAGAGGGTCAAGATTTCGATCCCCTTGATGTGGGACATACTTTGAGTCAATATTTGGAAGTTACGGAATCTTTTAGACAAACAGACTTTCTTTTCATTCTTCTACATGGAAAAAATAAAGGAAAACGGGCCTCAATTAGATCCATTTCTGCTTGGATAGTACAGACCATTCAAAGGGCTTATAAAGCGAAGGGCTTGGCTCCTCCAGAGAAAGTGACTTCACACTCAACTCGGAGTATCTCAACCTCTTGGGCGGCTTCTCGTCATGTCGCACCTGAAGTTATATGTAGAGCGGTTCTTGGTCATCTATTAATACTTTTGTTTCCCACTATTGTGTTGAACCTGCCGCCTTGTCATCTGTTAATTTTGGTTTGAAAGTGCTGTCAGTTGACAGTGTTAAATAAATGTATTTTCCTTGCTCAGCATTGTGCCTACCCGGGTGTGTTTGGCGAGTTATTTCCCACACGTATGCTGCCATGGAGCCTGTCAGGAAAACTGAAAATTTATTTTAAATACTTAACATAATTTTCCTATCCTGATAGGCTCCATGGCAGCAGGAGTCCCTCCCAATGCTTGGAGTAGACTAGTTACGAAACACGGCTGGGAGCTCACATCTGAAATTTATAGGGAGGGGTCCTATTAGGTAGTTATGGAGGCGGGGTCAACCCACACATATGCTGCCATGGAGCCTATCAGGTAAGGAAAATTACGGTAAGTATTTGATATAAATTTTCCGTTTTTATTTCTAAAAAAAGTGCGCTTGTAAGACTGCTGCGCAAATGCGGTGTGACAAAGTATTGCAACGACTGCCATTTTTTTCTCTAGGGTGTTAGAACCCCCAAACATTATACTTTTTTTTTTCAAAGTAATTTTCTAGCAAAAAAAACTGTTTAACTTGTAAACAACACATCTAAAAAAGAGGCTCTGTCCTTAAGTGGTTAAAGAACCTTTTTTGTCCATTTATCCAGATAGGATTGTACTTAAGACAGATCCAGGCTTTTTGCCCAGAGTAGCGACGTTTCAGAACCGGTCGCAGGAGATCATCCTGCCAACCTTTTGCTCAAACCTTTCAGGAGAAAATGAAGGTCAGTTTCACAACCTGGATATGAGATGAACCCTATTGCATTACTTGGAAGTAATGAAAGATTTTAGGTCCTCGGATTCTTTATTTGTTCTTTTTCTGGAAACAAAAAAGACCACCAAGCATCAAAGAGGTCAATTGCTAGATAGCTTAAATCGGCTATTTTGGTAACCTACTCTCAGATGGGTCTATCTCCCCCGCTGGGAATTAGAGCTCACTCTACAAGGGCTCAAGCCACTACATGGGCAGAAAAAGCTGGTGCCACCCCAGATCAAATTTGTAAGGCGGCTACGTGGTCAAGTTACTTAACATTTGTCAGTCATTACATACTGGATCTTCTGTCAGCAGGTGATCAGGCTTTTGGCAGAAAGGTCCTGCAGGCTGTGGTCACTCCCTAGGGGGTGAGCCTCTTTTATCCTCCCAGGTGCCAGTGGCAGAAGTATAGGGGTCGCTGAGCTCGCCATGGCGACTGGGCCCCATGCTGCAGGGGGCCCTTGAGGGCCCCCCTGTTTATCTTGATAGAAGCGGGGCAGCTGAGATCGATCTCCCCGATCGTCAGCCGAACTGTAATCGGCACTGTGCGGGGAGCTTGTCTAAAGTGAAAGCACAGTGTGTGCTGTGCTCTTTGTCTCCCCCTACAGTGCAGTACCCGGCAGGAAGAGGTAAGGTAAAGCACTGCCGTTTTTGAAAAGGCTTTCTGTATGTATGTATGTGTGTGTTCTTATGTGTATTTATATGTGTGTTCATGTATGTGTATGTGTTTGCATGTGTTTATGTGTGTATTTATATATGTATATGTGTTTGTGTGTGTATATACAATATGTGTGTGTATATTATGTGTGTGTGTGTTTAGATGCAGTGGTGGCCCATGCATTAAGGGCGCACGGGCGCCGCCCCCTCTCTCTAGCCACCCCTCTATCACCAATAGATAGATTCATGCATTGCATGAATCTATCTATGGCCGCCGCTGCCACCCCCTATTCAGGCGCCCAGCCCCTTTTTGGGCGCAGGGAACCTGAATTACAGCGGTGGGGGGGGGGGGGGGGTTGAAGCACCGGATTAGAGCCATAGGCTCTAATAGGCATCAAAAAAGGTGACCTCACAGGCCACTCAGCTGTGTTAGAAAAGCGAATGACTATTCGCTTTCCTAACACTAAACTGCCTCTCCGCCAATCAGGTGCTCGGGTCTGTTACCTGTCACCTGATTGGCTGAAACGACAGGCGCTGCTATTGGACGCCTATCAGGAGGAGAGCACGGGAGGACAGCAGGAGACGCATGGAGGACCCCACTCATCGCCGTCACCCACTGCCCCACCAAGACAGGGTAAGTGCCTGGTGAGCATTCGGGGGTCACACTGGGGGCATTCAAGGGCACAATGGTAGCATTTAATGGGCACACTGGCAGCATTTGATGGGCACACTGGCTGCGTTTGATGGGCACACTGGCTGCGTTTGATGGGCACACTGGCTGCGTTTGATGGGCACACTGGCTGCGTTTGATGGCACACTGGCAGCGTTTGATGGGCACACTGGCAGCATTTAATGGGCACAGTGGCAGCGTTTAATGGGCACACTGGCAGCGTTTGATGGGCACAGTGGCTGCGTTTGATGGGCATAGTGGCAGCGTTTGGCACAGTGGCTGCAATTGATGGCACACTGGCAGCATTTAAGTGGCACAGTGGCAGCAATTGATAGCACAGTGGCTGCGTTTGATGGCACAGTGGCTGCAATTGATGGCACAGTGGCAGCGTTTGATGGGCACAGTGGCTGCATTTGATGATTTTTTTTTCAAAAAATGTTTGCACCCCCCAAAAAATTTTGAGCACCAGCCGCCACTGTTTAGATATATGTATGCACATTTTATGTATGCACGTTTAATCCTGACACCCTATATGTGTACAATCAGGACTGATTTTTTTTTTCTTGCTCGTTCGAAGTACCAGCAACAAAATGCTGTTCCTCTGAAAAGCGATCCATGCTCAGATCACTTTTCAGAGGCATTTGACAGCCTCCTGACCACCTGTTTTAACCCCTAAAAGTGATTGTAAAGGTTTTTTTTTTTTAATAACAAACATGTCATACCTTCATTGTGCAGTTAGTTTTGCACAGAGTGGCCCCGTACACCGACTTCTGGGGTCCCTCGGCGGCTCTTGCGGCTCCTCCTCTTATCAGACACCCCCCTAGAAAAAGCACTGTCCAGGGGTCAGGGGGGGCCCTTCATAATTTCTTGCATCGGGGCCCTGAAGGTTTTAGTTACGCCACTGCCAGGTGCTGTCCTGAAAGACGTTTAGGGAAAATTCAAGTTAGACTTACTGGTAACTTATTTTCCAGGAGTCTTTCAGGACAGCAACAACCCACCCTATTGTTTTTTTGTATGCTGTGACTAACCATATGATTAGGGATGCACCAATACCATTTTTTTTTACTACGAGTACCAATACTTTTTTTTTTTTTTTTAGTACTCACCGATACCAATTACCGATACCTACCGCAACTGTTTTGTTTTCACTTCAGCTGTTAGCAATGGTACAAAGCATTGAAAAGTTATTTACACATGAAATAAATAGATTTTTTTTTAAATTTTGTGCTTTTTCAATGTGAAATGTGTAAATATATGTTAATATATATGTGTAAAAACATTCACTAAGAAAGCAAACAAAAAAAACTTTTAATTGTTTATAGTTTATAAAATAGACATGAACAAAAAAAAAAGCAGGAAAATAATTAAATGGAGGAGAATAGGGAGTTAATTAAGGCTGATTAGAGTAAATTAAAGGTTTTTAAGGGGTTAAACAGAAGAACATTTGTTCATCCCTTTGATCTGCAGATGAAGAAACAGAAAGATTCAAAAAGAAACAATGTTTATTTTTATTTTAGTTTTTCAGCTCTGAGCAATGTTGTTAATAAACATTGTCGGCTGCTTTTTTTTTTTTTTGACAGCTCCAATTACCGGACTTCTTTAACACTTCAGCTATCAACAGGAGAGACCCACTGACAACTCAAAGAACTGAGCCTGAAAGTATCGGTTTCAGGTATCGGTGCATTTGCACGAGTACCGATACATGTGCAAATACTCGGTATCGGCACTGATACTGATACTAGTATCGGTGCAACCCTACATATGATGATTATGTGTTCCAGCTTGGGGCCAGAGGTTCCCTACTACTACTACTGGCAATGTGGGAAGGAGCCTCCTTTCAAAGTTTGGTGGAAGATGTGTTTCTTGTTGGCAAGTGGAAGGAGCCACTCTCTCAGGTGCTGTCCTGAAAGACTCCTGGAAAACAAGTTACTGGTAAGTCTAACTTGAATTATAAGGCTTCTGGCAGATTGGCCTCTATAAACTCGACATTGCCTAAAAAATGGAGAGCAACTGAGCATGTGCAGAGCACAAAACAGTGTATTATTGGATTTTAACCACTGTGTTACTTTAACTGACAATTGCACGGACATGTGATGATGTACCCAAATAAAATTTGTCTCCCCCCACAAACAGAGCTTTATTTTGGTGGTATTTGATCACCTCTTTGCTTTTTATTGTTTGCGCTATAAACAAAAAAAACATTTTGAACAAAAACAATTTTTTACTTTCTGCTATAAAACCTATTCAATATTAAAAAATATATAAATTTAGGCCAATATGCATCTGCTACATATTTTTGGTAAAAAAACACTCCAATAAGAGTAGTGTCGAATTTGCAGTGCAACTTTGAATGGGTGCAACTTGGATATGACTTTGGCTTTGACCAGTGATAATGGACAACTGTTGCACACAAGTTGCATTGTATAACATATAGGTATGACTTCCATGCAACTTCTAAGGGTTAACATTGAAGTCTGGCCTGTGCCTTGCAAAAGTATTCACCCCCTTTAGTGTTTTACCTATTTTGTTACATTACAGTCTTTAGTTCAATTTTTTTTAATCTGAATTGTATGTGGATCAGAACACAATAGTCTAAGTTAGTGAAGTAAAATTAGAAAAATATATACATA
The DNA here is from genome assembly GCF_042186555.1 of Aquarana catesbeiana. Lineage (NCBI taxonomy): Eukaryota > Metazoa > Chordata > Amphibia > Anura > Ranidae > Aquarana > Aquarana catesbeiana. The sequence continues at coordinate 145,720,803 of NC_133335.1, read as the reverse complement.
AAACGATTTTTCAGAAAAAAAAAATTTGATAATTGGCATGTGCGTATGTATTCACCCCCTTTGTTATGAAGCCCATAAAAAGCTCTGGTGCAACCAGTTACCTTCAGAAGTCACCTAATTAGTGAAATGATATCCACCTGTGTGCAATCTAAGTGTCGCATGATCTGTCATTACATTAATGTCCCATACACACGGTCGGATTTTCCGATGGAAAATGTGTGATAGGACCTTGTTGTCGGAAATTCCGACCGTGTGTAGGCTCCATCACACATTTTCCATTGGATTTTCCGACACACAAAGTTTGAGAGCAGGATATAAAATTTTCCGACAACAAAATCCGTTGTCGGAAATTCCGATCGTGTGTACACAAATCCGATGGACAAAGTGCCACGCATGCTCAGAATAAATAAAGAGATGAAAGCTATTGGCCACTGCCCCGTTTAAGGTCCCGACGTACGTGTTTTACGTCACCGCGTTTAGAACGATCGGATTTTCCGACAACTTTGTGTGACCGTGTGTATGCAAGACAAGTTTGAGCCAACATCCTTCGGAAAAAATCCTAGGATTTTGTTGTCGGAACGTCCGAACAAAGTCCGACTGTGTGTACAGGGCAATACACACCTTTTTGAAAGGCCCCAGAGGCTGCAACACCTAAGCAAGAGGCACCACTAACCAAACACTGCCATGAAGACCAATTAACTCTTCAAACAAGTAAGGGACAATGTTGTTGAGAAGTACAAGTCAGGGTTTGGTTATAAAAAAAATAGATATCCAAATCTTTGATGATCCCTAGGAGCACCATCAAATCTATCATAACCAAATGGAAAGAACATGGCACAACAGCAAACCTGCCAAGAGGCGGCCACACACAAAACTCACCAACTGGGCAAGGGGGCATTAATCAGAGAGGCAGCACAGAAACCTAAGGCAACCCTGGAGGAGATGCAGAGTTCCACAGCAGAGACTGGAGTATCTGTAAATAGGACGACAATTAGCCGTACGCTCCATAGAGTTGGGCTTTATGGCAGAGTGGCCAGAAGAAAGCCATTCCTTTCAGCAAAAAACAAAATGGCGTGTTCTGAGTTTGCGAAAAGGCATGTGGGAGACTCCAAAAATGTATGGAGGAAGGTGCTCTGGACTGATGAGATTAAAATTTAACTTTTTGGCCATCAAAGAAAACGCTATGTCTGGCGCAAACCCAACACATCACATCACCCAAAGAACACCATCCCCACAGTGAAACATGGTGGTGGCAGCATCATGCTGGTCAGAGTTGAGGGAAAGATGGATGTGCTTAATACAGGGATATTCTTGAGCAAAACCTGTACCACTCTGTGTGTGATTTGAGGCTAGGGTCAGATCTCCTTCATCACCACCTGCACAGCCTCCAAAACACCCAGATGGGTAAAGGGAAGCCCAGGGAACACTCCAAGCCCGCCGGAAACCGCACACAGGGTGATCTGGGCCGGTTTGTGATCTGAGCATCTGCGGCCTTCCTAAGCCAGGAGAAATCCAAGATGGCAGCGGCACCTCTGTCCCTGGCCCGCTCTGAACCAGTAGACATTATGCAGGTACACTCTAGAGGCCACTCAGCTTCTCTTACTGACTTTGAGCCTCCCTCCTGCAGCCCCCACAGCCCACACCAACTCTCACAGGCATCTGTGCTCTGGGGATGGATGGGACATGGAATCGCAGATGCGATCCATGCACACTTACCTGAGATCCCTACCCACTAAAAACGATTTTGAACACTATCTCTCCCGCATGGAGAAGACCTATAGAAAGGAGATTAAGGAACTTAAGAAAGATCTGGGGACCCGCATGGAAGATGTAGAAAACACCACTGATGGCATCTGTAATACGCTGCAATCCCATGAAGAGACTCTTAACTCCCCACTCTCATGCTGCAGCAGCTTATGTATTACCAGGATGACATTGAGAACCATAATAGATGGAACAATATCAGGATCCGTGGCATTCCTGAAAAGGTAGAACACAAAGACCTAGCAGGGGCAGTCACTGCCATCTTTAACCAACTTCTCCAGCAGCCTAAGGATGCCCCCATTGAACTGGACAGAGTCCACAGGACCTCGGGCCCGAGGAATCCTGACTCCTATTTTACCCGTGACATGCTATGCAGGGTACACTTTTACAGAGTTAAAGAGGAGATCATGAGAGCCGCCAGTACGCAGGATTCCATTCGGCTGAATGATACCCCTGTCATGCTGCTCCCAGACCTCTTGCGCCAAACGCTGGACATGAGACGCGCTTTTAAACCACTCACATCTCTACTCCAAGAGAGGAAGATCAAATATCAAATATCAATGGAGGTTCCCTTTCCAACTACGGGTTCATCATGAAGGCAAGACAGCCCTCTTTCGCACCCTTGGAGATTTACCATGGTTCCTGAGCACGCTAGAGTTACCTCAGGTCTCCTTGCCTGATTGGCCCCTCCCACCCACCACCCCGGGTCTTTCATTCCACCCGCAATGGCAGAAGTCCGGCAAGAACAAGCGCCCCAGAGGCCCATCCCAGAGACCCCCAGATGATTGACTCTCCTATGGCTCCTACTGATTACACACTTTTACCCTGATGTCGGGTTTGTTCCCCCTGTTCCGCACACAGGACATGCACCCCCGCACCCGAGGTTTGATGGGACGGACGTCTGGTATCACCAGAGAGATCCCCACACTGACAGTGTTTAAAAAAGGATTTTTTCTTTTCTTTTTACTATGATAACCTTCTCCCGTTTTTTTTTCTTCTTTTTTACACAGATATCCGGACTCTTAGAGGACTTATTTTACAGATAGTGATCGGTTGGTTTAATTTTACCGATGCAGTTTGTCCCCCCTATGTCTGTCCCTATCCAAGTTCTCTGTTCTGTCCCTATCCAAGTTCTCTGTTATGGGGAGTGCCCCAGGTTCCCCTCTACATTACCAAAAATGTGTGGGAGTGCTCACCTTATGTAGTGCACCTGTGCCTAAAAGTTCTTATTCAGTTACATAAGTTTTATATTGATGGTTAATTTTAGTCTAGCAATAGCTACTGTACTCCGTGTGCTTACCACGCTTACCCCCCTTAGGACCGATAGTGCTTGAGTGAGCACTGTACTTTTGTTAGCCTGTTCTACACCTTAGAAATGTTAAGCTATTCACTTCATGATTCAATGCTGCCACCTAGTGGCCTGTTGTTTCTTTTCCCTTTCCTGTTTCCTGTGATGGTTTCCATCTCCTACAGCATTAATTCTAACCCTACACACTGCACTTCTCCTCCCAGCAAGCCACCACAAAGGCTTGTGATACACACCAGCACCCTTCAACTTCAACTCCCTGAGGAAGGCGCAGAAGCAAGGAACGGGTCAGGTTATGTGACCCCTCAAGTCAACCCGATAATTGCCCCGCTGAGATACTGAGTTCCATGGGAGTCCCACGGCATCAATGTACTTGGAGAATATAGGCAACCAATTAATCTACATATGTCCAGACGATCCTTCCGCACAAGCAAAGGCCTTGGCTGGGCTATAGCCATCTGTTTGGTTTTTCTTGCCATCTGGTAAGCAAGTTTTTTATAAGGTGGTGGCACGTGTTCGCTGATCATGCTCACTTGGTTGTTTGTTTAGATCTGATTTTTGAACTCTCACTTACTTAATATCCTGACATCTACAAGTTAATATTTGGATGAACCTTTAAACAGCGCAGCTTCTCTTCTCCATATTTTCTTTTGTGTATCTCGCAATAAGCTGCTGCTCTTTGGACTTTTTTTCTTTTTCAACTAATGTCATTTCACTATTTATCAAGTGCGTTTTTTTTCTTTTTATTACTAACTCTTCACTCCCCACTTTTCTGGAGCTGATTCTCATCCACTCTTTCCGCTCTCATTTCCTCCCCTCTCCCCTCTCTGTTTTCTCCTCCCTCCCTACACCCCTTTCTTCTCTCCCCATCTTATCTCGGACCAAGCAGACCTTGGTGCTAATGCAGATTTGATCTGATGTTATTTCCTCTCCATATTACCATGATGCCGCTTGACCACATAATCTTATCTTCCTTTAACTGCAGGGGCTTCAATACTCCTGAGAAATGCAGCCAGATACTGTACCATTTCCACAAGGCCAGAACTAAAATTCTGCTCCTGCAGGAGACTCATTTTAGGGGCTCGGATATCCCGACCCTTAATAATCATTATTACCACCAATGGCATCATAGCACGAACCAGCAGGAAAAATCCAAGGGAGTGTCCATAGCCTTTCACAAATCATTCCATCCTGAAGTATTAGACTCCCTTGTTGACCCCCTAGGCCGTTATCTGTTCCTTAAACTAAAATCTAACTCTTCTATTTTCACAGTGGCTAATGTATATGGACCGAACCAAGACCAGGGGAGCTTCCTATCCGTGGTTCTGAACAAGTTACTCTCTTTTGGCGGTCCCTGTTTCATTCTAGCTGATGACCTCAATGTGGCCTTTTTTCCAGTCGTGGGCACTTCCTTGGGTAAGTCTTCCATATCCCACACCGCTCTCACAAATATATAGTCACTCCTACATTCCGCACAATTGGTGGATGTTTGGCGAGTGCAGCACCCATTCGAGAGAGACTACAGCTGTTATTCCGTGGCCCACAACTCCTATAGTCGCATTGACTACTTCTTAGTCTCCCAATCCCTGCTTGATATCCCGCTTAAGGCATCCCTAGGCAACATACTATGGTCTGACCATGCCCCTGCACACCTTAGCCTAGCCCACCCCCCGACATTGCGTAGAACATTCTCGTGACGTCTGAACGACAATCTGTTGAAAGACACCCTGTGTGTTGTGGTGGTTAAACAGGTGATTCTGGACTTTATTCAAGACCATCGGTCCGACGACACCAACCCTCTTACTAAATGGGAGGCCCTAAAATGCGTATTTCTGGGGACTCTCATACAACACAGCTCCCGCTTAAAGAAGGCCAGGTCTGCAGACATCACCTGACTATTGTCCACTATAAATACGCTAGAACTAGCACATAAACTTGACTCAGACCCAGCGACATATGTTGACCTCTCTAACGCGTGCAGAGAATTGCTCCACCCTCTAGACGCTAACTCCCTCATAGCTATGGATCGGGGGACGCAACCGTCACTACACTCTGGCCAACAAATGCGGACAACACCTGGCGAGGGTCCTACACCCCCGCCACCACTTCGACCCATCCAACACATCTGTACTGCAGATCAACAAAAACTCAGCAGCACACGCGGTATTTCAGACACCTTCCAGCGTTATTACACTAACCTGTACAACCTGCCTCATGAAAAAGGGAGAAATGGCGTAAGATCTCAATCAAACATGAGGAAAAGATAAGGATATCAAAATAATGTCCCAAATGTACAAAATGTCCAAAAAGACAATGTGTGGCTACGATAAGGTGTATAGGTATAGGCAATACAGGACACATGTACGCTATACCTAGGAAGTCCAAAAAATAGCAATAAAAATATAAAGTTCAAATGAAAATGATACTGTGCACCAGCGGCTTCTTTCTTTCTTGAGAGTAGAAGCAAAACTCTGAAAGGCAATGTGGAGATAAAAGACAAGAAGCACCAATCTAAGTGCAGTACCAAAATCTAACTTTAATATAAATATAAAAACAAATGGCCAAGTAGCTACTCACAAGGACAAGGAAAAAAAAAAAGGCACATAAGGACATGTAACTAGCCCAGGGACGTCATCTTAGCTGTTCACGGTGCAGGCTCCAAACGATGTTGTCAGGGCGCTGGGGAAAGGGTGGAAAGGCAGTCAGCAGTGTGGAAATCTCCGCTGATGGGTGCTAGGCTGTGGGGAAGATGGTAAAACCCAGGTGTCCGCAAGATGAGCCGGTATCTAGTCGGGCACCAAAATCCAGGACCGGAAGCAGGAACCGGATGGGAACCAGCGTGAAGCGCACCATACACAAGGAACAGAGCAGCGGAAATGGCGTAGGGACGTGTCAGATGATTCATTTCAATGCATCCGCATTTTCTTCAGATCTAATAGGCTGATGGAGCAGGTGTCCTTTATATAGATGGGCTGGAGTCCGTCGCTAAGCGACGGCGTCAGCAGGAAACGGAAGGTGCTAGCAATATATAAGGGAATTGCAGGAAGAGCAAGTGGTGATGCAAATATTAAAAGATGGAATTTATACCCTAGAAAAGAGAAAGGGTGGAATATGAGCAAGTGAAGATGAAAGATAGAAAAAGAAAATGAGAATCAATATGAAGATGAGAGGTAGAAAAATGTGAAAAATGTTATGGAAATGAAGATAAGAATAAAAAATAAAAATAAAGATGGGAATAAAAATGAAAAAATTTAAGTACAGGTAAATGTAAATGAATATGGATAAAATAAAAATAAAAATAAAACAAAAAGATCAAAATAGTGAGTAATGTATATATAATGAAAATGGAAATAAAAATAAGTATAAGAATAAAAAATAGAAATAAAAAATAAAAAATAAAAGTAAAAAATAAAACACAAAAAATAATAATTAAACATAAAAATAAAAATATAAGTGAAAAAATCAAGATAAAAATAAGAGTGGGAATAAAAATAAAAATAGAAATGGAAAAATTTAAGGAAGAAACGCATATGGAGTATATGTGTGGATGATTACTAGAAAAATCGTATTGAATAAAAAATACTTATAGATGAAAAAATATATATAAAAATATATATAGATTACAAGGGGAAAAATTAGTATAAAGAATGAAGACAAGAAAACTAATGCGGGGAGGAACAAATAAGAATGATAGTGATTGGTTATCAAGAAGTTAGCACGAATGCACGTATATATAAAAAATATATCTATGTGAAAAATACTAATAAATAAAAAAAATATAAAATATATATATATATATAAAAAGTACAAGGAGAAAAATTGGTATGGAAAATAAAGGAAAGAAAACGAATGCGGGGAGAAACCAATAAAGGAATGATGGTGATTGACGGAATTTAGTTATCAAAAGGTTAGCATGAATGCTAAATCTGGATAATAAAGAGGCCTAAAAGAAGGAACTGTAGAGAAAGTTGATGAATAGTATATACATGAAAACCAATGTGAAAATAAAAATAGAACTGAAGATACGCACACATGACATGCATAAATATATATGTCTGTGAAAGATGGACTATGGAGCTGTATAGGGGTCATAACAAAAGAAAAAGAGAACAATAGAATAATGGAAAAAAAGAGAAAAAAATATATTGGTGAGAACAGTATGAGAAAGTAGACTATAAAGAAAGGGGGAAGAAAACGGGAAGGAATATAAGGCCTAAACAAACATAATAATGAGCTATCAAACTAAACCATATACAGTATACATCTTGAAACAATACATATATACAAATGATTCTCATCAGAAACCATATAATGGAACCAGAGAGCAGAGAACATGTTATATTACTGTATTTATCTCTATTTCTTCATTGACGCAATTGGGTGTCATACTGTTTAATGTGTATATCCAGAAAGTTTCTTGACTACATAGGCGTTGGAATCCTTCGGCTGGGGTAAAGTGATCTGATATAGATTCAATGACCCACACATTTAGGTCTGAAATGTTTTGTTGATGGTGAGTGGTAAAATGACGAGCAGTGCTGTATAGGGGATTGTTGGCTTGGACAGCTCTTCTATGCTCTCCAAACCTAGCACGTAGAGTCCTAATCGTTCTACCTACATATAAGAGCCCACAAGGACAAGACATGCAGTATATCACGTAGGTCGTTGAACAATTAAAAAAGGATTTGAGGGTATATTGGTTGCCATTGGTATTAAAGGTTTTTCTGCCATGTGTAACATGGGAGCAGGTAAGGCATAGCGCTTTTTTGCACCGGTACATGCCAACTAATGGAATGAGGGTAAGTTGTTTAGATATGAGAGATTTTTTCTGAGCTTGAATTTTGCTTGGAGCAATTTTTGCCTTAACGTTGGGGGCCCTACGATAAGCTAATTTGGGAACAGTAGGTAAAGAAGATGATAAATGAGGATCCTGAGTCAGAATGGACCAATGTTTTTTGATAATCTGTTCCATCTTTTTGTGACTCGCATAGAACTGCGTGATAAATCTGATTGTTGGTTCAGTATTCTGATTCTTAGGGTTGGGTAGGGTATCTGTCAAATAAAGGCAGGCGGCTTCGCTGATGGTATTGGTCGGGTAGCCCTTGTCAATAAATTTTTTAGAGAGGGTGGTGCATTGGGAACTGTAATCCTCTAGTCTGGTGCAATTTCTCCTAAGCCGATGGAACTGGCTTTTGGGTATATTGTTAACCCACCTGGGGTGGTGACAACTGAAGAAATGCAAAAAGGAATTTCCAGCCATGGGTTTGGTGTAGTTCTTAGTGGCAATCTGATTGTTAGTATGGAATAATTCCAAATCCAAAAAACAGATATATTCTGGGTCCATAGCAGATGTAAACGATAAACCAAAAGAGTTGTTATTACAGAAGGTGATGAAATCATGCACGGAATTGGGGGGACCATCCCAAATAATGATGATGTCATCTATGTAGCTACCATAGAAGACCAGGTGTGCTGAGAAGGGATTGTTATCCCAGATGTACCTGGTCTCCCACAGTCCCATGCTCGGATTGGCGTAACTCGGTGCAAAATTAGCGCCCATGGCCGTCCCCTGTTTCTGTAAATAAAACTGTCCATCGAAGGTAAAATAATTATGTTCTAAACAAAACTTGGTTGCAGAGATGATGAAGTCTATCTGTGATGGATTCAAGAGGGGATTGGAGTGAAGGTAGTGTGCGATGGCTTGGAGCCCTACTTAATGGGGTATAGATGTGTAGAGAGAACACACGTCCAAAGAAACCCATAAGTACGAAGACTCCCATCTGTAAGGTTGTAAAAGATGTATCAGATGGGTCCCATCTCTAATATAGGATGGGAGGGACTGAGGCAGTGGTTGCAAAAACTGATCTATAAAATAGTGAATAGCTGGTGGTAATGCTATTCATAGATGCCACTATGGGACGGCCTGGTGGATTGCTGGTGTCTTTGTGAATCTTAGGCAAGTGATAAAGGTAAGGGACTTGGAAAAAAGGTTTTTGAAAAAATGCTGCCTTTGATTTGCTAAGGATACCCTGGGCTAATACCTGTGTAATGATGACCTTGGACTCCTCGATGAATTGAACCAATGGGTCGGTTTTCAATTTCTCATAAGTTTGAGTATCAGAAAGGAGACGGTAAGTCTCTTGAAGATAGTCAGATCTATTTTGTAACACAATCCCTCCCCCTTTATCTGCAGGTTTGATGATGATTTCCGTATTGGTACTAAGAGATTTTAGGGCTTTGAGTTCCTGGGGACTAAGGTTACGAGTGGCGTAGTGAGTTTTGGAGGATTCCGAGGAACAGAGGCCACAACTTGATAAAAGGTAGTTAAAAAGGGGCCTTTAGATTGGGTGGGATTGAAAATAGATTTGGGTCTGAAGGAGGTGTGTTGTATGGGTGGAATAGGCTGGGAGTATTGGGACCAAGCTATCAGGTCATCATCCTCGTCAGTATTCCATAGTTCGCATAGATCTAAAATGGCTTGTTGGTCGGCTAGTGTGTCCAACGAGAGATGCGGATCATCTAATGTGGTGGTAACTGGTATGGGGGTCTTTTTATCTTAAATATTGTAATATCTTTTTAGTGTAAGATCACGAATAAATTTGTTTAAGTCTTTAAATATGGTAAATGAGTTGGGAAAAACAGTGGGAGCAAAATTAAGGCTTCGAGATAACAGTGAAATTTCATGGTCATTAAGTATGTATGAGGATAAATGAAAGATTTTTAGTTTCCGCACTTTTAGTAACTTTTACTTTTAGTGACTCTAGATTTGTGGCATCCCCCTCGCCTGCCTCTTCTGCTTTTTTCTTTTGGATTGAGATGGAGTTGGGCTGAGTGAAGGGATCTGAACTAAAAAAGAAGAAGTGGGGATATCAAGGGGGGAATTCTCGACTGTCCCTAGATGTCTAACGGGGTCATGACTGAGAATTGATGAACAAGTAGAATCAATGGGTAGCGGGTCAGTGATGACAGAAGTATGACCGAAAAGGAATGGGTGAAGGGGGTACAGAAGAAGTAGTGTGGAGAACAGGAGGAGGAGTGAAACGGAATCCAGGAGAGTGGTGATGAGACTGACTGGTACGACCAGCCGAAGATGTAGGGAGAGGCAGATGGTCAGATGAAGCAGAACACTGGGAGACCTGGGGAGGAGATGTAGATGTAGGTTCCAGAATAGCACTAGATTGGATGGGACAAACTGTCGAAGATGAAGTCTGTGTGTGTTCAATGATAGGTGGAGCACAGGACTGAGATTGAGGTAAAAGTGGGGGGGATGGGTGTGTTTGGTTCTCCAGTTACAAAACTCTCTTATGAGAGTAATCGTCAAGGTCTCTTCTAAGTTTTCCTAATTTATTTTCAATCAGTGAATTCTCACATTTTTTAGTATAAATCTTAAAAGTTTTGAACCATGCCATGGGTAAATGGGGATGGAGGGACAGAAAATCTTTAACAAGTTTTTCCACTTTATTGCGCAAGAAGAGATAACGTCTATCTCTATGGGTGATCAAGAGTTGTATCCACTTCTAGGCGCAGAACTCTGCCACACCCTCCCACTCTCTGCGGAGATCTCCATCCAAAAAGGTACAACCCTTGAGTATTCTAAGTCCTCGTGGCGAGATTTTGGATTTGAAGTTTTGTTTCAAAAAGAAGCCATCCCACCACTGGGTGTTGGCTGACGTGGTGATATCTTCTATATGTTTCATCCTGGTGCAAGCATCCCTGTACTTGGAGATAGACCAGGTACGGAAGTGGGTGGAGGGAAGAGAAAGCATGAGAAGGAAAGATAGTGTACAATTCATCCAATAGTACATATTTGGATTTCTCCAATTGCTCTATGATATCCATGTGAAAAATAAATTATGCAAAAATCAATGTATATATATGTGTGTTAACAATAGAGCATAAAAGAAATCAAAAGATCTAGGTATGAATGGATAATGAGACACGAGAATGTAAACAGGACTTCATAAAAGTGCATGAATGATTGGTCTGCAGCACATAAAACAAGCTTCAATGGAAACAATATGAAAAAGAGAGAAATGGCGCAAGATCTCAACCAAACATAAGGAAAAGATAAGGATATCAAAATAATGTCCCAAATGTACAAAATGTCCAAAAAGACAATGTGTGGCTACGATAAGGCATATAGGTATATTCAATACAGGACACATATACGCTATACCTAGGAAGTCCAAAAAATAGCAATAAAAATATAAAGTTCAAATGGAAATGATACTGTGCACCAGCGGCTGCTTTCTTGAGAGTAGAAGCAAAACTCTGAAAGGCAATGTGGAGATAAAAGACAAGAAGCGCCAATCTAAGTGCAGTATCAAAATCTAACTTTAATATAAATATAAAAACGAACGGCCAAGTGGCTACTCACAAGGACAAGGTAAAAATAAGGCACATAAGGACATGTAGCTAGCCCAGGGACGTCATCTCAGCTGTTCACGGTGCAGGCTCCAAACGATGTTGTCAGGGCACTCGGGAAAGGGTGGAGAGGCAGTCCGCAGTATGGAAATCTCCGCTGATGGGTGCTAGGCTGTGGGGAAGGTGGTAAAACCCAGGTGTCCGCAAGGTGAGCCGGCATCTAGTCGGGCACCGAAAGCCAGGACCGGAAGCTGGAAGCAGGAACCGGATGGGAACCAGCGTGAAGCGCACCATACACAAGGAACAGAGCAGCGGAAATGGTGTATGGACGAGTCAGATGACGCGTTTCAATGCATCCGCATTTTCTTCAGATCTAATAGGCTGATGGAGCAGGTGTCCTTTATATAGACGGGCTGGAGTCCGTCGCTAAGCGTCGGCGTCAGCAGGAAAAGAAAGGTGCTAGCAATATATAAGGGAATTGTAGGAAGAGCAAGTGGTGATGCAAATATTAAAAGATGGAATTTATACCCTAGAAAAGAGAAAGGGTGGAATATGAGCAAGTGAAGATGAAAGATAGAAAAAAAAAAGGTTGAGAATCAATATGAAGATGAAAGGTAGAAAAATGTGAAAAATGTTATGTAAATGAAGATAAGAATAAAAAATAAAAATAAAGATGGGAATAAAAATGAAAAAAATGTAAGTACAGGCAAATGTAAATGAATATGGATAAAATAAAAATAAAACTAAATAATAATAAATAAATAAGAGAGTTTTTAATTGGAGAACCAAACACCCCCCCCCCCCCCCCACTTTTACCTCAATCTCAGTCGTGTGCTCCACCTATCATTGAACACACACAGACTTCATCTTCGACAGTTTGTCCCATTCAATCTAGTGCTATTCTGGAACCTACATCTACATCTCCTCCCCAGGTCTCCCAGTGTTCTGCTTCATCTGACCATCTGCCTCTCCCTGCATCTTCGGCTGGTCGTACCAGTCAGTCTCATCACCACTCTCCTGGATTCCGTTTCACTCCTCCTCCTGTTCTCCACACCACTTCTTCTGTACCCCCTGCACCCATTCCTTTTGGTCATACTTCTGTCATCACTGACCCGCTACCCATTGATTCTACTTGTTCATCAATTCTCAGTCATGACCCCGTTAGACATCTAGGGACAGTCGAGAATTCCCCCCTTGATAACCCCACTTCTTCTTTTTTTAGTTCAGATCCCCTCACCCAGCCCAACTCCATCTCAATCCAAAAGAAAAAAACGCAGAAGAGGCAGGTGAGGGGGACACCACAAATCTAGAGTCACTCCGCCCACTAAAAGTGCGGAAACTGTAAAAATCTTTAATTTATCCTCATACATACTTAATGACCATGAAATTTCACTGTTATCTTGAGGCCTTAATTTTGCTCCCACTGTTTTTCCCAACTCATTTACCATATTTAAAGACTTAAACAAATATGGAATACTGGTGAGGATGATGACCTGATAGCTTGGTCCCAATACTCCCAGCCTATTCCACCGATACAACACACCTCCTTCAGACCCAAATCTATTTTCAATCCCACCCAATCTAAAGGCCCATTTTTAACTACCATTTATCAAGTTGTGTACAAAGACCTCTTAGGCCTCTGTTCCTCGGAATCCTCCAAAACTCACTACTCCACTCGTAACCTTAGTCCCCAGGAACACAAATCCCTAAAATCCCTTAGTACCAATACGGAAATCATCATCAAACCTGCAGATAAAGGGGGAGGGATTGTGTTACAAAATAGATCTGACTATCTTCAAGAGACTTACCGTCTCCTTTCTGATACTCAAACTTATGAGAAATTGAAAACCGACCCATTGGCTCAATTCATCGAGGAGTCCAAGGTCATCATTACACAGGCATTAGCCCAGGGTATCCTTAGCAAATCAGAGGCAGCATTTTTTCAAAAACCTTTTTTCCAAGTCCCTTACCTTTATCACTTGCCTAAGATTCACAAAGACACCAGCAATCCACCAGGCCGTCCCATAGTGGCATCTATGAATAGCATTACCACCAGCTATTCACTATTTTATAGATCAGTTTTTGCAACCACTGGCTCAGTCCCTCCCATCCTATATTAGAGATGGGACCCATCTGATAGATCTTTTACAACCTTACAGATGGGAGTCTTCTTACTTATGGGTTTCTTTGGACGTGTGTTCACTCTACACATCTATACCCCATGAAGTAGGGCTCCAAGCCATCGCACACTACCTTCACTCCAATCCCCTCTTGAATCCATCACAGAGAGACTTCATCATCTCTGCAACCAAGTTTTGTTTAGAACATAATTATTTTACCTTCGATGGTCAGTTTTATTTACAGAAACAGGGGACGGCCATGGGCGCTAATTTTGCACCGAGTTACGCCAATCTGACCATGGGACTGTGGGAGACCAGGTACATCTGGGATAACAATCCCTTCTCAGCACACCTGATCTTCCATGGTCGCTACATAGATGACATCATCATTATTTGGGATGGTCCCCCCAGTTCCCCGTGCATGATTTCATCACCTTCTGTAATAACAACTCTTTTGGTTTATCGTTTACATCTGCTATGGACCCAGAATCTATCTGTTTTTTGGATTTGGAATTATTCCATACTAACAATCAGATTACCACTAAGAACTACACCAAACCCACTGCTGGAAATTCCTTTTTGCATTTCTGCAGTTGTCACCACCCCAGGTGGGTTAACAATATACCCAAAAGCCAGTTCCATCAGATTAGGAGAAATTGCACTAGACTAGAGGATTACAGTTCCCAATGCACCACCCTCTCTAAAAAATTTATTGACAAGGGCTACCCGACCAATACCATGAGCGAAGCCGCCTCCCTTTATTTGACAGGTACCCTACCCAACCCTAAGAATCGGAATACTGAACCAACAACCTGATTTATCACGCAGTTCCATGCGAGTCACAAAAAGATGGAACAGATTATCAAAAAACATTGGTCCATTCTGGATCCTCATTTATCATCTTCTTTACCTACTGTTCCCAAATTTGCTTATCGTAGGGCCCCCAACATTAAGGCAAAAATTGCTCCAAGCAAAATTCAAGCTCAGAAAAAATCTCTTATATCTAAACAACTTACCCTCCATTAGTTGGCATGTACCGGTGCAAAAAAGCGCTATGCCTTACCTGCTCCCATGTTACACATGGCAGAAAAACCTTTAGTACCAATGGCAACCAATATACCCTCAAATCCTTTTTTAATTGTTCAACGACCTACGTGATATACTGCATTTCTTGTCCTTATGGGCTCTTATATGTAGGTAGAACGATTAGGACTCTACGCGCTAGGTTTGGAGAGCATAGAAGAGCTGTCCAAGCCAACAATCCCCTATACAGCACTGCTCGTCATTTTACCACTCACCATCAACAAAACATTTCAGACCTAAATGTGTGGGTCATTGAATCCATATCAGATCACTTTACCCCAGCCAAAAGATTCCAACGCCTATGTAGGCAAGAAACTTTCTGGATATACACATTAAACAGTATGACACCCAATGGCCTCAATGAAGAAATAGAGATAAATACAGTAATATAACATGTTCTCTGCTCTCTGGTTCCATTATATGGTTTCTGATGAGAATCATTTGTGTATATGTATTGTTTCAAGATGTATACTGTACATGATTTATGTTGATAGCTCATTATTATGTTTGTTTAGGCCTTATATTCCTTCCCGTTTTCTTCCCCCTTTCTTTATAGTCTACTTCCTCATACTGTTCTCACCATTTTTTAATATTTTTTTTATCTTTTTTTCCATTTTTTATTGTTCTCTTTTTCTTTTGTTATGACCGCTATACAGCTCCATAGTCCATCTTTCACAGACATATATATTTGTCATGTGTGCGTATCTTCAGTCCTATTTTTATTTTCACATTGGTTTTCATGTATATACTATTCGCCAACTTTCTCTACAGTTCCTTCTTTTAGGCCTCTTTATTATCCAGATTTAGCATTCATGCTAACCTTTTGATAACTAAATTCCGCCAATCACCAGCATTCCTTTATTGGTTTCTCCCCGCATTAGTTTTCTTTCCTTTATTTTCCATACCAATTTTTCTCCTTGTAATTTTATATATATATATATATATATATATATATATATATATATATATATAATTTTTTTTTTTTTTTTAATTTATTAGTATTTTTCACATAGATATATTTTTTATATATACGTGCATTCATGCTAACTTCTTGATAACCAATCACTATCATTCTTATTTGTTCCTCCCCGCATTAGTTTCTTGTCTTCATTCTTTATACTAATTTTTCCCCTTGTAATCTATATATATATTTATATATATTTTTTCATCTATAAGTATTTTTTATTCAATACGATTTTTCTAGTAATCATCCACACATATACTCCATATGCGCTTCTTCCTTACATTTTTCCATTTTTATTTTTATTTTTATTTCCAATCTTATTTTTATCTTGATTTTTTCACTTATATTTTAATTTTTATTTGTATTTATTATTTTTTGTGTTTTATTTTTTATTTTTATTTTTTATTTTTATTCTTATTTTTATTTCTATTTTTCATTCTTATTCTTATTTCCATTTTCATTACATATACATTACTCACTATTTTGATCTTTTTGTTTTATTTTTATTTTTATTTTATCCATATTCATTTACATTTGTCTGTACTTAAATTTTTTCATTTTTATTCCCATCTTTATTTTTATTTTTTATTCTTATCTTCATTTCCATAACATTTTTCACATTTTTCTACCTCTCATCTTCATATTGATTGTTATCATTTTCTTTTTCTATCTTTCATCTTCACTTGCTCATATTCCACCCTTTCTCTTTTCTAGGGTATACATTCCATCTTTTAATATTTGCATCACCACTTGCTCTTCCTACAATTCCTTTATATATTGCTAGCACCTTTCTTAGCGACGGGCTCCAGCCCATCTATATAAATGACACCTGCTCCATCAGCCTATTATATCTGAAGAAAATGCGGATGCATTGAAACGCGTCATCTAAAACGTCCATAC